>NC_134312.1:169248941-169548941 GCF_964195595.1 Calonectris borealis
AAAAGTGCAACTGAAGTGTATAAAAATAGCTGCTATTGTCACTTGAGGTACTGTGGCATATATTGGCCTCCAAGTTTCTGCTTCAAAAGGGTGTAGATTTCATTTAAATGCTATGTCATACAGCTTAGTCCCATTCAGGTGTATTGTATAGCCTAGAGTATCACAAACCGCATTAGGCACTTATGTGTAAGCAGCCGAATCCCTTCTGAGCAGACCAGTATGGTGGCTGGTTTACACTCAGGGTCTAATTTTGATCTAGTATCAAAGATTCATACTTGTAGATGCATTTCTAGATATAACATATATATATATATTTAAAAAATCTTATACCCATATTCTATATATAGTAGTATACATTATAGCTATTTTATGTAGAATATTATGTTACACTTACTTAAAACATATTATAGACAGAAAAGAAAATACTATAGGCAAAATAGGTAGATCTTTAAAATGCATCTGTTGAACATTGTGATTAAGATATTATATTGGGTTCAATGGCAAGGTTTTGGTAGGAGGGGGCTGCAGGGGTGGTTTTGTGTCCCAGGTCGGACAGAGCCACTTCCATCTGGCTCCAAAACAGACTGGTCACTGACCAAAGATGAGCCAATCAGCTCATGCGAATATGCCTCTGTGACAGCATATTTAAGAAAGTGTAAAAAACACTGTGGGAAAGATGAGTGAGTACAGTGAGGACAATGCGAGAGAAACAGCCCTGCAGACACCAAGTTCAGTGAAGAAGAAGGGGGAGGAGGTTTTCCAGGCACTGGAGCAGAGATTCCCCTGCAGTGATGAAGACCATGGTGACACAGGTTGTCCCCCTGCAGCCCATGGAGAACCATGGTGGAGCAGATATTCACACTGCAGCCCATGGAGGACCCCACGCTGGAGCAGGTAGATATGCCCTTAAGGAAACTGCAAGTCATGGAGAGCCCACACCAGAGCAGGTTCCTGGCAGGAGCTGTGGCCCTTGGAGAGGAGCCTATGCAGGAACAGGTTTTCCAACAGGAGCTGTGACCCTGTGGGGAAGCTATGCTGGATCAGTCCATTCCTGAAGAACTGTACCCCATGGAAAGGACCCATGCTGAATCAGTGTTTGAAGAAACCTGTGGGAAGGACCCACACTGAAGAAGTCTATGAAGGACTGTCTCCTATGGGTGAGGCACCACGCTGGAACAAGGGAAGAGCATGAGGAGGAAAAAACAGCAGAAACAAAGTGTTCTGGATGGACTGCAACCCCCATTCCTCATCTGCCTGCGGTACTCAGGAAAGAAGGTAGGAGAGTTAGGCATAAAGTTGAGCATGGGAAGAAGAGAGGGGTGGGGAAAAGGTGTTTTTAGCTTTGTTTTATTTCTCACTATCCTACTCTGTTACAATTAATTGGCAATAAATTAAATTAATTTCCCCAAGTCAAGTCTGTTTTGCCTGCAACAGTAATTGGTAAGTATTATCTCGGCACACTAACTTTTGATCATATTTTCTCGCCCTGTCTTGAGGAGAGGAAGAGATAGAGAGGCTGGGTGGGCACCTGGCAGCCAGCGAAGGTCAATCCCCTCCCCAGAACATGGTCCTCTACTTTCTTTTTTTTTTTTTTTTAATAACAAATTTGTTTTACCTGAAATGAAGTTCAAGTCTGACTTACTATTATATGGACTAATATGTGAAATCAAATCTACATTCTTCTGCTACAGAAACATTCTGTACTAACTTCTTTCTTATTGGACAAAAAAACAAAAATAAAATAAAATAAATGTTCCTTCTTTAATAATTCAGCTTTTTTTCAGGGCTGAAAGAAAGTGGTGAATATTTTCCTCCAGATTTTAGAAATTATACATATGCAACATGAGATTAATAGCTAAGCTACACTTAATGTCATGAGTTAGATGGTAGCTTTTCTTATTAATTAATGCAAACCCTTCTTGTTATAAACAGTATAAAAAACATCAGCATTGCTGAAGCATAATGCTGGTGTTTTTAAAGATAATACCAATAATAATAGTTTACAGTTGTATAGTTCTTTTATTCATGAAGTTTGGTCCTATTTAAATGGAATCATTATCTTAAATAATTGCAGAGGAGCTTTTAGTCTACAGTATTTTCAGATTGTTTTGTTTTTGAGACTTTGATGTTTTCTCTGCTCAAAGAAAGGTGTAGAATCCATTGATCTCCAGACTGGCCCCAGCAATGTTGCAAGGGTGCCCATGCCCAGTCCCATCTCTGGCCCTGCTTCTGGACAGGCCTGGCCCCAGTGCCATGGGGAGTTTGTCTCCTGGATGGGCTTGTGCTGGGGTAACCCGCAGCTCCTGTCTTATTTCCCCTCCTGGAGCAGCCCTGCTTTGTACTCCCTGACAAAAGGTTAAAAATATAATTATATAATATTCCTACATAGTAGTTAAAAAGTTGTCCTCAGTCTCACTGTGTATAAAATACAATAAAAAGCATATACTTAACCTAAGAATTATAAACGAAATAAAAGAAAATTATATATTTTTTCTGCAATTGTTATTATCAAAACTTGGAAAGAAAAGTCACAAGAAAGAAATACGAATATTTGCAAAGACAACTTTTTCAAGAAGGACCCAATCAAAGAAGGTAATAGGGTGACACTTTGTGTTGAAAAGTTTTTGGTTTTTTACAGACCTATATACATGTTCTTTGCTGAAGAATGATACAAGAAAGTAAAAAGGAGGTTAAACTAATAAATGCAGTTAATATTCCAGGTAGGTGTTAAATGTTAGATGAAATGCTTCCGACTTACTGTATGAGTGTCATTCTCCCTGCAGGAAAATAAGGTGAATCCAGGTGACTACTTTATATCCTCTGAAACAAGGAACTAACTCTTGAGACTAGGATGGCTGATCAAGAGGAGCTCAAGAAGTTATAGAGGTAGATCAGCAATGCCCCAAAAGACGCATTTGAGCAGACCAACATCCAGAATAGTATCAGTGCTACTGAAGGAGGAGCAAGAGAGATTCAGAAACTCACCAAGGAAATGTTCCAAGAATGGAACAGCTTTGTCTCCAGGTTAACATACTCAACTTCATGTAAAAAGGACTTAAAGGAGACTTGAAGGACAAACAATTGCAGTGTCAATGTTCTCCATTGGAAAGTGGCAACATACCCCTTTGCACTGGCAGTATCTGCAAAAGGTAGGAATATTTTTGATTTGGTTATCAAGCTATTATATAGTTAGGTTTGAAACACCAGCAAGTTCAACCAAAAGTGAATGGCTTTTTGAAACACCTGAATATACTGCCAGTAAATAACAGAAATGCATTTTGTGATGCCTAGTTTTAAGTTAAGATAATGACTTCACAACATAACAGAGACTTTGTTGAAGAAAGATATATAGGAGGCAATCTGCAGGATACTAGGTGCAAAGTATACACTGGAAAGAGCTTCCTCTGGCTGGTGAAAGAATATTTCTATTTGTAAAAATAAACTCAAGGATATTCCATGTGAACAACATTTAAATTCCTGTCCTAATTAGGAAAAAGGTAATACTAGTACCATTCTATGACCTAGTCAATGATAATTGTAACAGAAACTGTGACACACTGAATCTGAATGAAATCATCTGTGCCATAGAAGAAGGAAACACAATGTCAGATGTTGATGACCATCATGTGAACAAGGCTAACTATAAACCAAGGAAGGACAACTAACTACACTGAATTTTTAGATAGTACAAGAATGGAGCAGATAGATAGACACCTGAAAATGCAAATAAAAATATATATCTCTATATAAATATATATCTATATATATACTCATATATATTTGGTCCTGGTCCTGGTCTTGGTCCTGGTTAATGCCATAGTTTTATAATATCAGTGTCCAAATCTGATCTATAACGGTGACTACAATGTACTTAGAGTCAATGCCTTTCCAGGATTACCAGAAGCCAAAAAACCCTATGTCTGTTGTGTTTAATTTCAGGGAAAAAAGTATAAACTACATGAAAATTAGGAAGCTTATAAAGAAGATGATAAAGCAAATGTAGGAAAAGAGTAAAACATTTTCAAATGTCAGGAGCTTTGAGAAGATACTGTATGGGAGGTTCAAAAGCAATTTATACTACTGCAGGATAAAGGCTGAAAAATGTTTCAAGGAAAGTGTCCTGGCTAAATAGCAGGGAAAGAAAGTTATTAAATTCAAGTTAAATAAAAAAACTCATAAAAGATCTTAAAATCTGACAGGTTAAATTTAAAAACACAGTAAGTCAGGACAAAAAAGCATTGAGGTAATACTGGAAGAGTGCATAAAACACCAGTAAGTCATTCTTCAAGCAGATCAGGCGAACAAAGCTTGATGGGAAATTTATAAGGTCAGTAGATGATCAAAACCTGAGAGGGGTGTTCAGAGAAGTTAATATCAGAGCAGAAAAGTATAAAGATTTCTTTTCTATCTTGACTCTCAGTGAAGAAGACTTGAAAGTTTCACCACTTTGGCAACCTTTTTTTTTGGCGGGGTAGGGGTTGCACCACAGATTTGTCTGGTATTTTAATGTCAATAAATTATCAGGGAAAAAAAAAAGTGAAAAGAAACAGCTTTCTGTAAACATATGGTATCTACTCCAAATCCTATAGGAAGTGAAGGATTAAATATCTGAATAATTAATTGCATTTTATGTTAGGTTATGTGATAAAAGCTCATCTTCATACCCATAAAAGAAGCACAAAGAAACAATGGCAGATGGAAGAGCCCAAATAATACCCCATTCTGGCTACTCCTAAGCCAATTACAGGATCTATCAGCCCATCGAAAGCCCATCTCCACAAGCTCAGAGAAGTACAGGGGAACAAAGGCAGGGGGGAACTCAAATCCCCCAGACTGGGGGAGGAATGGATCGAGAGGAGCTCTGCAGAGAAGGACTTGGGGATGCCGGTGGATGAAAAATTGAACATGAGCCTGTAATGTGCGCTTGCAGCCCAGAAAACCAATCCTATTCTGGGTTGCCTAAAAAGCAGTGTGGCCATCAGGTTGAGGGAGGTGATTCTCCCCCTCTACTCTGCTCTTGTAAGACCCCACCTGGAGTACTGCATCCAGCTTTGGGGCCCCCAGCACAAGAAAGCCATGGACCTGTTAGAGTGGGTCCAGAGGAGGGCCACAAAAATGATTGGAGGTCTGGAACATCTCTCCAATGGAGAAAGGCTGTGAGAGTTGGGGTTGTTCAACCTGGAAAAGAGAAGTCTCCGGAAAGACCTTCTTGTGGCATTTCAATATTTAAAGGAGGTTTATAAGAAAGAGAGACACTTTTTACCAGGACCTGTAGTGACAGGACAAAAGACAACAGTTTTAAACTGAGCGAGGTTAGGTTTAAATTGGACATAAGGAAGAATTTTTTTACAATGAAGGTGGTGAGACACTGGAACAGGTTTCCCAGAAAAGCTGTGGATGCCCCATCATTAGAAGTGTTCAAGGTCAGGTTGGAACAGGGCTTTGAGCAACCCATGGGCAGGGGATTGGACTAGATCATCTTTAAAGGTCCCTTCTAACCCTAACAATGACTCTATGATTCTATTCTTGTGTCTAGCTGTTCAACATAACTGCAAAAGCTGCAAAAAGTGGTAAGTACTGAAGTGACAAAACCTGCTGCTATTAAAGTAACAGACAACTATGAAGAACTGCAGAATAACTTCAGAATACCAAGTAGGTATTTAAAAAAATTACAGATGGAAGTAAAAGAAAGTAAGTGTAAAGCGATGTGGCAAATCCCATCTTTTTACACACAGTAACTGGTTCTGAGTGGATAATTACCATACTAAATGAGGTCTTGAGGTTATAATTTTTAGGTGTATACAAAAATATCAGTACAGTAATGCTTAAAAAATTCAGATGTTAGGATTTATTGGGGAAGTAATTGAGAACAGAAAAAGAAAGCATTTTTATGCTCTTTTAAAGTCTGTAGCAAAACTGAAGAAGACTTCTATACAGAAGTATGAAAAGGGTGATGATGCAAAACAGCTTCCATTTGAAGAATGAGTAAGTTTATGTTTAAATATAAAAGTATACTTCACCTGGAAAAGAGCTAAAGGAAGTGCATATGGGAGGTCGTTATTGCAGTAATGTCATAGAAAACAAGTGGCATAGATAATGTAGTTTATAGAATGAGGGCTTATTAAGTTTTCTGATACAAGAATTGAGAGTTTTCCAGTGAAATTAGAAGGTACAATCAAAATAAATTAAAGAAAGTAATACTAGTAATGTGTAATTATGTTGACCTTTGTGAAAAATGGAAAACAATCTAATTTGTTTTACTTTCTAAAAAGTAAAACGTTTGCAGAATCAAGTTTTGTTCAACACCAATGGGACATCATTATACCATTCCTAACCACCCTATCTCATTAAAATAGGACCAAGTTGCTCACTGGCCATCTGTTATCTGCCACATAGAAGGGAAAAAAAAAATTATACTGTGGTCGCTAAGACATGGGAAAACTTTCTGGAAAACTCATGCTGACAATAACAAAATATACATGGTACAACACACAAAAAGAAAAGATTTCCGAACTCAAATTCTGGCATTGTAAATATAGTGTACCAAAGAACCTATCACATCTGACATAAAAACCAGCATTAATTTCTGAATTAGAAATTATGCATTACTTAGTTTTGAGTAATCATAGTCTGGTTTAATTTATTTTTTTTAAATTCAAGAATGATGTCAGCATAGTGTAGGACTTCATATTATAAGATAAAAAGTACTAATAAAAGTTGGAAATACTGAAAGATATTCCACTAAAACCAATGATTCCACAGATCTTCCATTCAAAGACAGAAATAACATTTCTTTCTCTATTCCCTGTCCCCAAAACCTTACTCACAAACGTAAAAAATAATCTCCTTTATAGTGGGAAAAGAGCTATTTTGGTTAGACAGAGATGCAATAGAACAAACCCGGAAAACATTTCTATTAAGGTATACATTTGTGTTCTGAGTTCAGGAATGTAGGTGACTAAGAAGAGATGTTAAAGAATTCAAAACATCTCAGTCTCCATTAAATACAAAAATTTTGCTTAAGTTATATAAAAATTATATTCAATTTTAAATGCTAGGAATTTACAAACACAGAAATTCAGCATCATTTTATGGTCAGGATAAAGTATAGGTCGTTTTGATGTTGAATGAAAAATAAATTAAATGAATGTTATAAATATATCATATAACATGATTTTTATTTAGAATACAGGATGGCATACCAATCATATGTTATTCAAATAACATAGAAAATGTCTGCAAGAAATGAAAAGGTTTTAAAGGTCTCCTGAAATTAAGCATTTTCAAATCAATAGATGTGAGATCTTGGAGGCAAGAATCATAAAAGAAATTACAGAAAAACTACACTGAACTACTATCTTTATTTATGCAAATACTATAAAATATTTTAAAGCATGGGGATCTGCCACAGTGTGTAGGTTTGAAATGCAAAGTAGAGTGATTCATCCTGTAGAATGTTAGTGGTTATAGTAGGATGACTTCATCTTTTAAACTAAAAATTTCTCTGCCCTTGCTCAGTAGCAGGGTGACTTCATGTGTAAATGAAACCTTCCGGGCCTTTGTTTGTCGATTAGTAGTCATCAGAAGACCTTGATAGGTCTGAAAAACAATACACAGAAAAAGTCTAAATTGGGTATTCTGATTGACTCTCAGTGCCTGGGCGGAGAGTGGCCGAGAGGTGCAGGGGGGAGCCAGTTCCAAGCAGGACAGTCTGAGGACAGCACAGAGGTGGGAAGTTGGAGTATATGCAGTGCCCGTCACAGAGTTTGGAGTAGTTGCAGTGCCTGTTGCCGGGGTTTGAGTAGCCACAGTGCCTGTCGCCGGGGTTGTTCTCTCAAAGGTATTCCTAAATAGTTGTTTAATCCTAAACAAGACCTGAACCACATTCAGGAGACATAGCAATAGGAACATGCCTGTTTGAACATCCCAAGGTTATTCAAAATTCTCAAGAACTGTTGTGGAGGGCTTCATGAAGAGGATAGAAGAAAAAGGAGTTTCTGGAGATATGAAAAGGGAGGTGAAGGAGTGGGGGAAAATGCCCCCCCCCCCCCCCCGCCATGTCCCCCATAGATTGATTCTCCAAGGAGAAAAGGTAAAGAGTGTAATTATTAATAGATTGCGAGAGGTGGCTCCCGAGATACGGACATGATGGCAATGTTGAGTACAAATACCAAATTAGACTCACAAACAATAATTTTATCATATCATAAGACAGAGTTACACAGTGCAGCAAAATGATAACCTTGACCCAGCTCCAAGCGGTGATAAACAGCACAACAGGGGACATATACTTCAAGTAAGGTATTACATAACATAATGTTGAGAGCCAGCCCAAAAACTTTGAGAGCCAATTGTCCTGGTTCCATCCGGGACAGAGTTAACTTTCTTCCCAGTAGCTTGAGGGGTGTGTTGTGTTTCGGGTTTGGTATGAGAGGGACGTTGATGGCCCATTGATGCTTTGGTTGTTGCTGGGTGATGTTTGCACCAGGGAGTTTTTATTTCTTTTCGGCCTCCCATGCCCTGCCACGTGCAGGGGAAGTTATTGGGGGGGAGGGCAGCCTAGCCGGGGTGGTGGACCCAGCTGGCCAATGGGGTATTCTATGCCATGTGGCATCATGCTCAGTATAAAAACCAGGGGTGTGGGGCGGCTCGGCCCCATTCGTGACACGTGATCGGCGGTCGGTGAGCAGTCGCATTGTGCATTGCCTGCTTTGTATATTCTATAATTGTTGTTGTTATCATTGTTATTATCACTGTTTTACTTCATTTTATTTCAATTATTAAACTGTTTTTATCTCAACTTGGGGGTTTTCCTACTTTTGCCCTCCCGATTCTCTCCTCCATCCTACCAGAGGCGGGGGGGGTGAGTGAGTGGCTGCGTGGGGTTTATTTGCTGGCTGGGGTTAAACCACAACACCAATAAATCAACATTGTGACCAGCAACGATTAAACCAATATAATGAATGCTTATAACAAATTTGCCTTAAGACATTCTGGTTATCTTAACCCTTTGTACCCTACGTTGGTCACCAAAAAGGACCTGTGGTTTAACCCAGCAGGCAGCCAAACACCACTCAGCCGCTCGCTGACTACCCCGCAATGGCATGGGGGAGAGAATCAGGAAAAAAAAAGTAAAATTCATGGATTGAGATAAAGACAGTTTAATAGAACAGAAAAGGAAAGCAAAATAATAATGATAATATGATGATAGAATACACAAAATGAATGATGCACAGTGCAATTGCTCACCACCGGCTGACCGATGCCCAGCCAGTTCCCGAGCAGCACTTGCTGCTCCCCAGCAAACTCCCCCCAATTTATATACTGAGCATGACATCATATGGCATGCAATACCCCATTGGCCAGTTTGGGCTAGCTGTCCTGGCTATGTTCCCTCCCAGCTTCTTGTGCACCTGGCAGAACATGGGAAGCTGAAAAGTCCTTGACTACATAAACGCTACTTAGCAACAACTAAAACATCAGTGTGTTATCAACATTATTCTCACACTAAATCCAGCTACTAGGAAGAAAATTAACTCTATCCCAGCAGAAACCAGGACACAGGATGACTTCATTTGTAAATGAAAACTTCTGGGCCTCTGTTTACCAATTAGGAGTCATCGGAAGACCTTGATGGGTCTGAAAAGCAATATACAGAAAAAGTCTAAATTGGGTGTTTTGGTTGACTCTCCGAACTAGAAGATGTCTATAGGAGGTTCATTCTCTATTGATTACTTAGGAAATCTAAAAGTGGGACTCATAACATGAAAGTTCCTACATATCACCAGTGAGATTTATCTGACTAAATGTAGATATCTGCATCAGAAGTAGTCACTCCAAGCTTCATTTATACTCAGTGCATATAAATAGGCATTGTTAGGGCATGTAGCTTCTAAAATGAATTGAACAGTGAGGAGCTTCTTTTACTTCATCAACTCTAAAGGGAGGATGTAATGAGTAGCTGAGATGCAGTATGCATGTATATACTGGATAGGTTAGATCAAAATTATCCTTCTACTAGAATTGGATGTCAGATGCAAATGGTAAGATCAACCATTGTAACTCTAATACTTAAAAATGATAAACAGAACCATAAACTAGTAAGCTGAAATTGAAAAAAAAAAAAAAAACAACAAAGCAGAGATCAACTAGGAGGTCAACTATCTCCGTCAATTAAGAACTAGAGGTAAAAATAAAAATTAGTGCCTCTCAGAAGGACTATGTGGATGCTAAAAAGGATTTTTTTTTTTTTTTAAATCAGGAACATGCAACTCTGATTAAAAACAGCTAATAAGACTAATAAGTTCAGCATTATTCATTGTTCTTTATCAGCATTATAGGTTATCACTGATGACAAAATTTGCTGTTGGTGTTAAGCAGATAGCTCAGAAGGAAGTATATCTGCTGGAAGCCCAAGCATTCTAGATAAAAACCTGTCCTTAGGGGAAAGAGAGATAGAGGAGAGAGACACTTCAATGAATTACTCTTAATCTAAGAAAGATACTCACTATGGGTGAGTTAGACACTGTCTTAGATTAATAACTTTGTGATGGCTAAAGGTGACCTAAATAAATATGTGTCTAAGTAGCTGAAAGTTACTGAAGACTCCAATTTCTTTTAATAATAAGATTTAAACTATTAAATCACTTTTGTGTTTTGAAAATATTACCTACTTTACATTTTATAAGATATGAAGCATTTCAATGAAAAAATCATAGGTGTCAGAAGAAAAATAGTTTGGTTAATGAATTGTCTTATTGGAACTCAAAAACATAAAACCCTTGGAATATTATTGGAGTTTCTTTCACAAGATGACAAGTGTATGTAAAGTAATTGCAGAGCTCAGTAATTCCTATTGAGAAAATAATAAATTGACATTGTATGGGCATTTTTTTTTGTTTATTAAAAAAGTAACAATGTAGACTAGGGCATCTAGGCAGTCCTGAAATATAATTCTGTTTAGACTTTGAAACTGATGTTTTCATTGAATTTAGATTTTTAATTACCAGCTTGTTAGTCACTATCTTGAGGCAGATGCCAGCTATTAAGCAGACAGTGAAAGAAACAGAAGTTTATTAGTTATTACTTAAAAGGCTGGAAAAAAATATCAATGCCCTAAGTAAAATTAATTGGAACATGTTATTTCTCTTGGGCTCATATTAATGCCACCAAGCAACTTGTAAATTAATAAAGAGGAATCCTTCTAGCCAAAACACAATACAAGTGCCTATTCTTCCTTCAGTAAATTTATAATATAAATTCATATATTAATAAGTATGCCAATATGTCAGCATGTGTGTGTGTGTGTGTGTGTTTGTGTATATGTGAGTGTTCAGGAATGAAAAGAATTTACAGGTTGACTTGTGTTTCTTATGTCTGCTTTTCAGGATAACTGTGAGGAATAGAGATGAACTGCCAGCAATACTAAAATCAAAAGCAAGGAAATTGAGAGATTTCCTCTTTCCTGTAATATCAGTGTGACTGGACTGACATTTTTGTCTTCTATTTGTTCTTTCATTAAAACCAACAAAGACATTTGCCCAATGTCCTGTATAGGTGGGAATAGCAAAGATGTCACATATGCCAAAGACGGAAAAAAAAATCTAAACACACCACTTCTGGATTTACCAAAAAGTTGTGTTCAAAAAAGTGTAGTTATTTTATAATGTCATTCATTGCAAAAAGTCTGAGGTCTCAATGCGTTTGGAGAATAAGGCAGCAACCTCGTAAACTGATTCTGTTTTCTAGATGTGCTGTTGACTTCTGCCATATATTCTTTTGCACTAGAATTTTTGAGGCTATCTTTGCATTTTGAAGTTTCTTGGGGTAGGACAGCCCAATTAACTCACACTGTACAGGTTCTCAGGTCTGATGTTTTGGGATCAGTTTTGCAGGAGCAACAGGAAGACAAATGCCATAACTGCGAATGTTACCCCCTTGCTCTTTCTTTCCCCCAGATTTTATTGCTGAGCATGACATTATATGGTACAGAATATCCCTTTGGTCAGTTGGGATCAGCTGTCCTGGCTGTGTGCCCTCCTTATGGACCCCCAGCCTACTCGCTGGTGGGGCAGAGTGAGAAGCAGAAAAGGCCTTGACTCTGTGTGAACACTGCTGACCGATAGCTAAAACATCCCTGTGTTATCAACATTGTTTTGGTCACAAATCCTAAACATAGCACCATACAAGCCTCTATGAAGAAAATTAACTCTACCTCAGGCAAAACCAGTACAGTTGTTAGAGGACATCTATGATGATCCCAGATCAACTTTGGCCGCATCTAAACTTTTCAAACCTTAGGTGTTTTCCAGCTGCCTGCTCGTCTCTTCCTGGACACATGATGATGTATATTAGGGGTCTCCTGCTTTCACACATCCTTAATCTTCCTTAGAAGAAGAAATGACTGTAGTCCACTCAAACAGATATGTGTTGGAGATCTAGGAATGCAATATGTACTTCATGCAATTTTTCAGTCACTGTTAAGATATCCTCAATGTCTACAGTTTCATACTGCACTCTTAGTACAATAGATAATTATTTATTAGCTGCATTACATTCATTTTATGCAGATTATTCAGTATATAATGGTGGCCTTTTTTCAGTATTGTTTATAGCAAACCCCACAAACTGAGTGAATTATTTTACTTAATTTTAGCCCTGATAAAACTAGACTTCTATGCTTAACTGGTCATCTAGTTTCCTTGTTTAATCAGTAGAGAGAGCTAAGAATTTTCATAGGGTGATTCTTCCTATCACAAAATCGTTGTCCAACATAGGATGGTGGCTTCACAGAATCAAAGAATGACAGAATGGTTGAAGGGACCTCTGGAAGTCACCTTCTCTGCTCAAGCAGGGTCACCTAGAGCTGGTTGCTCAGAATCATGTCCAGATGGCTTCTGAATGTCTCCAAGGATGGAGACACACAGACTTCTGCTTTGGAGTATCTGTCAGTAACTAAAAAGAAAGACTTAATGATTATCACTTTTGAAGTCTTCCAAAACGAGAACCATTCCACTTAAATTAGATACTTACACTATTAGGAGCCAGCAGCAATTTGTCTACAGAAAAATTAAACTCACTAGCATTAGTTTTCTAAAGTCAATGCCTATGGAAGATTCAGGCATGGATTGCACACTGGAGTTGTCAAATTCTCTCTGTTGGCAACAAAAGCAGGTTTGAGTATCAGACTAGACATCAAATGTTCAAAATTCTTAATTTATGCTAGAAACTCTCACTCCTCCATAGTTCTGGAAATATTGTTCTGTATCAATTATTGTGTTCTATTTAAATACAAATATTAATTTTTAGCAAATTAATATTTTCTGCAGCACTGGCATTTTAAAACATAAGTTGATAAATATGCTGCTAACTCAATATGACTATCAACAGAATTCCAAATGTTCCAAATGGAGAACTGGTGTCTAATTTTTTTTAACTCAGAAAAGGAATTTCACCTCGACTCATGGGAAATCTGGATTGTTTGGGGGGCCTAGGAGGAAAAGAAGTGTATTTTGCATAAAATAAACAACTAAGCACCACACAGCCACTTGTTCACTCCCCCTCTGGTGGGATGGGGGAGAGAATCAGAAAAGTGAAAAAAATTGTGGGTTGAGATAAAGACAGTTTAATAGGGAAAGCAAAAGCCAAGCACGCAAGCAAAGCAAAACAACGAATGCATTCACTACTTCCCATCAGCAGGCAGGTGTTCAGCCATCTCCAGGAAAGCAGGGCTCCATCATCGCTGATGTTTACTTGGGAAGACAAATACCATAACTCCAAATGTCCCCCCTTTACTTCTTCTTCCCCCAGCTTTATATGCTGAGCATGATGTCATATGGTATGGAATGTCCTTCTGGGAAGTTGGGGTCAGCTGTCCCAGCTGTGTCCCCTCCGAACTTCTTGTGCACCCCCAGCCTACTCACTGGTGGGGCGGTGTAAGAAGCAGAAAAGTCTTGACTTTGTGTAAGCACTGCTCAGCAATAACTAAAACACCCCTGTATTATCAACACCGTTTTGGTCACAAATCCAAAACATAGCCCCATACTAACTACTATGAAGATAATTAACTCTATCCCAGCCAAAACCTATATATGTTTGTTATTATGATAACATATGATAAATAATAATATTTATCATATAAATGATAAATTTATAATTATGATAAAACTTATTGTAAGGTGGATGTAAGACTGGATTCCTTCTTCCTGGTTTTTTATTACACGACAATGACAAGCTGAGTGCTGAAGGAGAAGATGGTTTACACAAATACCTCCATTTGGTATTTTGGAGGGAGAGGACATTTTCCATTTAGAAATTATGAAACTAATGACTGTTTTTATCATTCAAACCTAATTGGATTCAGTTTGGAAGTAATTTATCTTTCTCAAGCAACAGGAGAAATAAGAGCCAAAGAATTGAAATGATCAGCTGGTTTATCTGTAGAGCCCATGAATACAACTTCCTCCTGATGCTGAAGTTAATTATATGGGAATGTTTCCATTCGCTTGCAATCAGTTCCAAACATATGGAAGAAAGTCTTAATCTGAGATTTGTTTGTTTGTTTGTTTAACCTAGAGGTCATTTGTTATCATTTTGGACTTAAAAATAAATAAATACCAAATGATCCATCACCTATTGGGCCCCAACAGGCAGTCTGCCTGGAGACAGGATTTTCCACCAGCATAAATTGTTTGCAAGTGCAGGAAGGAAAGTGGTAGAGAAATGTTATGAAACAGATTCAGTGATGCATTGCATCTGTCTGAAATTCTTCTGGTGGGATTTCTACAGCACTTAGCTTACAGCCTGCCTTAACCACTCACTTTTTACATGGAGTAAAAAGTGCCATGTGATCAAGGCTGAAATGCATATTCCTAACAGTAAGAATGCAGTGCCGGTCAAGTGTATTTACTCGGTAAGAGATTCCAGATACACGTGTTGTTCTAAACTGGACGTATTGTTCATTATTGTATAATAAAAAATAATTCTGTCAAGACATTTACTTATTTGGTGGTCTAAAATATCCTTCCAGTAAAAACTTCATTTTCCTTGAAAAACATACATTTTTTGCTTATTTTCTTGGAGTAAACAATTGGGTTAAATGTAGAATGTATTGAGAACATACTCATAATTATTTTGTATCTCATTTTAATTAGAGGTATTTAAAAAAAAAACCTGCATGTGTTGGTGAATTATGGTGAGGAACAAAGGAAAACAGAAGGGGGAGAAGTTCATAAACTGGATAGCTGCTCTAAGGACTACAGACGGATCTGCTGAGCATAGTATTTAACTGCAACTGTGTATAGCAGGATCTTATATAAAAGCTCTAGTTCTTCATTCAGTGCTTTTTTTTGAGGTGTCTTATTAAAAATGGAATGTCAACAGGAAAGAATAAGAGCTGTTTAGCTCGTAGAATATTTGGTATTTCCAGAGGACATGAGAGACAACCAAAACTTCACTGAGAGTAGGAACCCATTTTTCAAATACATTATTCCTTCAGTTTGGAGCTTTTCTGGTAACAGGGAAAAACTCATATTTTGGCCTCCATTTTTTTAGATTTCATGACTAACTTTCCAGAAAAATGTTTCTTTTCTGAATCCTGGATTCTGCTATAGCTTTTGACTACCAAACTTTAAAACAAACAAGCAAACAAACAAAAAACCAAACAAAATAAAAAATGTAAACAATCCTACTGATATATTTGAGTCAAAGACTTGAGGATTTCTTTTTTTTTTAATCAACACTGCATAAGGATTTCCCAAGAAATATACTTTATTGACTAAGGAATTCTATCAGACATAGCAAATAAGAGAAATTGATAGGTTCAATATCTTTCACTGATACCGGGAGGAAAAAAAAAAAAAAACAACAATGTAACAGCCACTGTGTTCCACAACTGAAAAAGGAAAAAAAGAAAAGTTAATACTCTCTGATATAGATGATCAAGGAAGGAAAACATAATATGAGACCATAATGAATACATATGAAGTGGTTTCTGCATACTGGCAAAGAAATATTTGAATTTCATATGTTGTGCTGTTAAATATTTTGAAGTGTAAGCACAGTAGTATATTAGAGATTTTCCAGGCAAAACTTTTGCAACCTTTTTAAGAGCCAATATATCATAGTTTTAAAAATTATTTCCTATCATGTACTATGTTAAGCATACACATACTTTTTTTTTTTTTAGGGGGCGGGGCTTTAAGAACTTGATGTCTGTGCTAGTTTTGATTGGGATAGAGTTAATTATCTTTATAGTAGCTAGCATGGGGCTATGTTTTGGATTTGTGACCAAAACAGTGTTGATAATACAGGGGTGTTTTAGTTATTGCTGAGCAGTGCTTACACAGAGTCAAGGCCTTTTCTGCTTCTCACCCCACCCCACCAGGAAGGAGGCTGGGGGTGCACAAGAAGTTGGGAGGAGACACAGCTGGGACAGCTGACCCCAACTGACGAAAGGGATATTCCATACCATATGACGTCATGCTCAGCATATAAAGCTGAGGGAAGAAGAAGGAAGAGGGGGATGTTTGGAGTGATGGCATTTGTCTTCCCAAGTAACCATCAGGTGTGATGGAGCCCTGCTTTCCTGGAGATGGCTGAACACCTGCCTGCTGATGGGAAGTAGTGAATTAATTCCTTGTTTTGCTTTGCTTGCATGCTTGGCTTTTGCTTTCCCTATTAAACTGTCTTTATCTCAACCCACGAGTTTTCTCACTTTTACTCTTCTGATTCCCTCCTCCATCCGAAGCCGGGGGGAGTGAGCGAGCAGCTGGGGTTAAACCACGACAATGATGTACATTGGTTTAAAATATGTGTATGTTCAGCTTAAATACGGTTTCTGTTTTAAATTTCTCTTCAGCACTAGATGGCACTCTGAATTTAAACTGTAATACATTTTTTCTTTTCTCCTTAGAATACAGGGAACATGTTACCTTTGTTCTATAATTAAAATCTATCATACAGTTTAATCAAATAATTTCACTTTTTCCCAATTGCAGTAGTAGGATGTCTCCTAAGGCCTATTACTATGCTATCAAATAATAAAGAACATGAAAGAAAGAATCAGTCAACTTATAATATACTGAGATACTCCCACTGAAATTTAAAAGCTTTTTTAATCTAAAAAAACAAAGCACTTAGAATCATAGAATCATAGAATCATTAAGGTTGGAAAAGACCTCTGAGATCATCGAGTCCAACCGTCAACCCAACACACCATGCCCACTACACCATGTCCCTAAGGGCCTCATCTACACGTCTTTTAAATACTTCCAGGGATGGTGACTCCACCACTTCCCTGGACAGCCTGTTCCAAGGACTGACCACTCTTTCAGTAAAGAAATTTCTCCTAATGTCCAATCTAAACCTCCCTTGGTGCAACTTGAGGCTATTTCCTCTTGTCCTATCGCTAGTTACTTGGCAGAAGAGACCAACACCCACCTCGCTACAACCTCCTTTCAGGCAGTTGTAGAGCGTGATGAGGTCTCCCCTCAGCCTCCTCTTCTCCAGGCTAAACAGTCTCAGTTCCCTCAGCCGCTCCTCATAAGGCTTGTGCTCCAGGCCCTTCACCAGCTTCGTTGCCCTCCTCTGGACACGCTCCAGCACCTCCATGTCCTTCTTGTAGTGAGGGGCCCAAAACTGAACACAGTATTCCAGGTGCGGCCTCACCAGTGCCAAGTACAGGGGCACGATCACCTCCCTGCTCCTGCTGGCCACACTATTTCTGATACAGGCCAGGATGCTGTTGGCCTTCTTGGCCACCTGAGCACACTGCCGGCTCATGTTCAGCCAGCTGTCAATCAGCACCCCCAGGTCCTTTTCCTGTGGGCAGCTTTCCAGCCACTCTTCCCCAAGCCTGTAGCGTTGCCTGGGCTTGTTGTGACCCAAGTGCAGGACCCAGCACTTGGCCTTGTTGAATCTATCAAGTACATCAGTTTAAATACCCCAGAAGCCAAATGAAATCTAAGACAATGAGTAACCAATGTAGTTATTCCTTTATTATATTAGGATCATAATAGTTTTTCCATTAGTCCTGGGAAAAATGCCCTGTTGATAAATCCCATCAGTGCTTGCTTTTATTTATCTTTGATTTTCCTAAAACTTATGAAGAAATGTTCTTTTGAGAAATGAATTGCTGCAAACCTTGGGGCTTGTGTTCTCTCTGTAAGATTATATCACTTCTAGAACATAATGAAAAGTTCCCTCTATACTAATCCGTTATGTCTATGACTTTCCTAAGTCAAAAAGAAATGTTCAAATATATTCACTTCTCAGAAAGGTATAATAGTCTATATGGACCTATACATTAATAGGTTTAAGCTGCTTCCAGAATCTGAGTTAAATCATTTAAATCTAGCTTTGGTATTTTTGCATTGCAAGGTAGACACAGTTGTGGGAATCACAGACTGAAATAAGTCCTTACATATTTCCATGTTGTCTACCCTGTAATCACCTAATTTTTCAATTTCACATAGCAACAAAACTCATCATAGGGGTACTACAACCTAAATATGAAAGGTAGCAATGATCTTGGATTAAATTCAGGATATTCTGGTGTTGCAAGTCTAAGTGCATTCAATGTATTCCATTTTTACAGAATTCAATGTTGGGGTTTTTAGTTTGGTTCTGTTTGGTTTTGTTTGTTTGGGGTTTTTTTGTTTCTTCGTTTGTTGTTTGGGTTGGGAGGGGGCAGGTAAGAGTTGCAGGTGTCTAGACACCTGTTTAAAAGATTTTCTAAGGCTAAAAAGTTGATGTAGAGAAATGTGTGACTTCTTCCTCTCAAAATAGTTCATCCATCTGATACAACATGTTCCTACTATTAAATTTATATCTAAAGGAATACAAAGTGATGCAATGATACTTGAGATTTTAGTAAGGTTATAATGAAAGACATAAGATCATTGTCAAGATACCACACATAATAATCTATAAAAGAGAAGTCTATCAATAAGGAAAATCAAATAAATTTATAGAATATGATTTATATTAGCCTCACATAGTAGAAATTTCATTTACATCCACAAAATACCTGAAATATGCATATTCTAGATGATCTGATTCATATCAAAGATTTCTTACTCAGTTTTATAAAGAAAGGGACTAGTTTTCATTCAATGTGAGATTCTTCTGCAGGTAATGTAGTAAATACGGCATAAAATATAATGTGAAATTTACAAGCATGTAGAAAATGGAGTTAATTTTGAATAATATTTCAAGGAGTGAATTTTGCAAGAAAGTGGTATTATTACACAAAATATTATCCCTGAGAATATTTGAAGGCAGACATTAAACTAAGTCATTTGTGGAGGCAGGAGGGAGGAGGCCTTACAAATAAGTTAGAAAGCTCCCCAAATAAGTAAGCTAAATGCCTGAATATCTATTTATGTCTATATGATCATAGAATGACTTGGGTTGGAACATACCTTTAAAGATCGTCTAGTCCAACTCCCCTGCCATGGGTAAGGATATCTTTTAGTAGGTCAGGTTCCTTAAAGCCCCATCCAACCTGACCTTGAATAATTCCAATGATGGGGCATCCACAATTTCACTAGAAACTTGATCCTGTTTCTCTCCATCCCATTGTAAAAAAATTCTTCCTCATGTCCAATCTGAACCTATCCTCTTTCTGTTTAAAATCATTGCCCTTTGTTCTGTCACTACAGGCCCTGGTAAAAAGTCTTTCTCCATCATTCTTTTAAACCCCTTTCAAACATGGAAAGGCTGCAATAAGGTCTCCCCGGAGCCTTCTCTTCTCCAGGCTGAACAACCCTAACTCTCTCAGACTTTCTTCATAGGAGAGGTTTTTCAGCCCCCTGACCATTTTTGTGACCATCCTCTGGATCTGCTCTAACAGGTCTGTGTCTCTCTTGTACTGGGGCCCCTGAACTGGAGGCAGTACTCCAGGTGGGGTCTCATGAGAGCAGAGTAGAGCGGCAGAATCACCTTCTTCAACCTGCTGGCCACTCTTTTTCTCATACAGCCCAGGATATGGTTGGCTTTCTGGGCTGCAAACAGACATTGTCGGCTCATGTCCAATTTTTCATTCACCAGTAACTCCAAGTCCTCTGCAGGGCTGCTCTCAACCCATTCATTGCCCAATCTGTACTGGTACTGGTGATTGCCCTGACCCAGGTGGAGGACCTTGCACTTGGCCTTGTTGAACGTCATGAGGTTCACATGGGCCCACACCTCAAACCTGTCAAGGTCCCTCTGGATGGCATCCCTTCCCTTTAGTGAATGGACTGCACCACTCAGCTTGGTTTCATCTGCAAACTTGCTGAGGGTGCACTCATTCCTACTGCCTATGTCATTAATAAAGATATTGAACAGTACTGGTCCCAGTACGGACCCTTGAGAGACACCAGTCATTACTGGTTTCCATTTGGACATTGAGATATTGACTGCAACTCATTAGATGCTGCCATTCTGCCAATTCTTTAACCCTCTAACAGTGCACCTATCAAATGCGTATCTCTCCAATTTAGAGAGATGTTGTGTGGGACGGGGTCAAAGGCCTTATAGACATCAGAGTGGATGACATCATGAGCTCTTTCTTTATCCACCAACAGTCACTCCATCATAGGCCACCATATTAGTTGGCACAATTTGCCCTTGGTGAAACCATGTTGGCTGTCTCTAATCATGTCCCTGTCTTCCATATGCTTTGACATAGCTTCCAGGAGGTTCTGTTCCATGATCTTACCAGGCACAGAGGTGAGGCTGACTGGTTGCTCATTCTCAGGGTCCTCCTTTTTAGCCTTCTTAAAAACAAGCTTGAGAGGTGTGGGAGAGAGATTGACATTGAAAATTGAGGTAAAAAAATTGTTGAGTACCTCAGCCTTCTCCATGTCGCTTGTCTCTAGTTCTCCTGTATTATTTATTTGACAGGTATATTTTCTTCATTTTTTCTTTTCTGATCAATGTAACTGTAGAAGCCCTTCTTATTATTCTTTACATCCCTTGCCAAATTCAGCTCCAACTGTGCCTTAGCTTTCCTGATCCCATCCGTATGCATCCGGGCATCATCCCTATATTCTTCCCAGGATACTTCACCTTGGTTCTGCATTTCCTTCTGACACCTTCTGACATCTTAGTCTAACTAGTAGGTCCTTACTCAGCCATACTGGTCTCCTGCCTTCCTTGCCTGATTTCTTACACATGGAAATTGAGAGCTCTTGTGCTTTAAGAAAAATGTCCTTAAAGAGCTGCTAGCCCTGTTCAGCTCCTTTGCCCCTGAGGGCAGTTTCCCAGGGGGTCCCATCCACTAATTCCTTAAACAACCAACAGTTTGCTTTCCTAAAATTCAGGGTCCTGACTTTACTCTCCACCTAGCCTATATCCCTCAAGATTGTGAATTCCACCAGGGCATGATCACTGCATCCCAGACTGCCACGACTCTTGACCTCTTTAATTAGTTCTTCCATGTTAGTGAACAGCAGGTCCAGTCACACTTCTCCTCTGGTTGGGTTGTTTATCACCTGAATTAAGAAATTATCCTTGATGCCCTCCAAGAGTCTCCTGGACTGCTTACAGCTTGCTGTGACGCTTTTCCAGCAGACGTCAGGGTGGTTGAAGTCCTCCAACAGGATAAGAGTTTGCGAGCGTGATGCTTCCTGTAGTTGAAGTAAAAACTCTTCATCTACAGGTTCCCCTTGGTCGGGCAGCCTCTATTAAACACCAACCACAAAGATTCCTTTGTTGGCTTGGCCCCTAATTTTTACCCATAAGCTCTCAACCTCTTCATTGCTGTTTTTCAAAGACAGGTCTGTGCAGTCAATCCATTTTTTTACATAGAGGGAACACCCCCTGTCCTCCTTCCTTGTATGCCTCTTCTGAACAGTTTACAGCCATTGCTTGCAGTGCTCATATCGTGGTTTAATCTGACAGGCAGCCAAATACCATGCAGCCGCTCACTCATTCCCCCCACCCCCACAGTGGGACAGGGAGAGAATCGGAAGGGTAAGAGTGAGAAAAACTCGTGGGTTGAGATAAAGACAGTTTAATAGAACAGAAAAGGGAAAATAATAATAATAATGATAGAATATACAAAATGAGTGATGCACAATGCAATTGCTCACCACCCACGCTGACCGATAACCAAGTAGCGATCGGTACTTCCTGGATCACGCCTACCGTTCATCTACTGAGCATGTCGTCACATGGTATCGAATACCCCATTGGCCAGCTGGGCTGGCTGTCCTGATTAGGTTCCCTCCCCTCTTGTGTACCTAGCTCAGTCAGTAGGCACGGGAGCTGTCCTTGGACTAGGAGGGCACTTAGCAACAACTGAAAACATCAGTGTGTTATCAACATTCTCCTCATAGTAAATCCAAAACACAGCATTAGGAAGAAATTTAACCCTATTCCAGCCGAAACCAGGACAGTATCCACCCCTTATTCCATACCATTTACGTCGTGCTTAGGTCACATTTTTCGATACATTTCAATTAATCACCACTATCTTTCTTTTTATATATACATATATATATATGCACACACAGATATCATTCCCTTGGTCTATGGACTATCCCTCTAAAATGTCCACTGAGTTCATTTAGTCCATGACTTTGGGCTCCATCTGTCATAACAGTCTTTCAGGGCCGAAGAGATGGTGTGTGGTGTTGGGCTGTTGCATCCTGAAGCCAGTTCTCATTTCGGGACTGCTGCGCTCGTCCAGTTCTATCATCGTTGCACTTTGCTCAGTTTCATCGGAGTTAGCTCATTCTTCGTTAATCTGGGTGATTTTCACTGCTATACCATTGATAGCAACCATAGAAACAATGATATACAATATCATATAACAATTGACATCATAAAATTCAGTTCATTGGCTATTTTCACCCAAAATCAAATCCCCCTGAGGTACACACCGGACCTCTCCATCCTTTCGCATCACTCACTAAGTGCACCCAGGTCCTTGAGCAAAAGCAATCCCACAGATGGGTTTTCCCTTGCCAGAGGCAGGAGTAACCCAGACTGTCTTCCCCAGCATATTTCTTATGTGCACGACAGGGATTTTATCTCCATCTACAGTACGTAAGAGTCTTGATCGAGCAGGGCCAGCTCGATTTACAGATCCCCTAATGTTGACTATCCAGGTGGCATTGTTTATCCCAATGCTTGAATGTCCCACCACCCATTGCTCTCAGTGTAGTCTTTAGCAGTGCTTTGTATTGTTCGATTTTCCCAGAAGCTGGTGCATGGTAGGGGATGTGATAGACCCACTCAATGCTGTGCTCTTTGGCCCAGGTGTCTATGAGGGTGTTTTGGAAATGAGTCCCGTTGTCTGACTCAATTCTTTCTGGGGTGCCATGTCGCCACAGGACTTGCTTTTCAAGGCCCAGGATAGTGTTCTGGGTGGTGGCATGGGGCACAGGGTATGTTTCCAGCCATCCGGTGGTTGCTTCCACCATGGTGAGCACATAGCGCTTGCTGTGGTGGGTTTGTGGGAGTGCGATATAATCAATCTGCCAGGCCTCCCCATATTTGTATTTCAACCATCGTCCTCCATACCAAAGAGGTTTTACTCACTTGGCTTGTTTGATTGCAGCGCATGTTTCACATTCATGTATAACCTGTGCAATAGCGTCTATGGTTAAGTCCACCCCTCGATCAAGAGCCCATCTGTATGTTGCGTCTCTTCCTTGATGGCCTGAGGCATCATGGACCCGCTGAGATATAAATAATTCAGCCTTATGTTGCCGGTCCAGATCCACCTGAGCCACTTCAATCTTAGCAGCCTGATCTATCTGCTGGTTGTTTTGATGTTCCTCAGTGGCCCGACTCTTGGATATATGAGCATCTACATGACGTACTTTTACAATCAGGTTCTCTACCCGGGCAGCAATATCTTGCCACAATGCGGCAGCCCAGATGGGTTTACCTCTGCGCTGCCAGTTGTTCTGCTTCCACTGCTGCAACCACCCCCTCAGGGCATTTGCCACCATCCATGAGTCAGTATAGAGATAAAGTACTGGCCATTTTTCTCATTCAGCAATGTCCAAGGCCAGCTGGATGGCTTTCACCTCTGCAGACTGGCTCAATTCACCTTCTCCTTCAGCAGTTTCTGCAACTTGGCGTATAGGACTCCATACAGCAGCTTTCCACCTCCGATGCTTTCCCACAAGGCGACAGGACCCATCAGTGAACAGGGCATATTGCTTCTCGTTTTCTGGTAGTTTATTATACAGTGGGGCCTCTTCAGCACACGTCACCTCCTCCTCTGGGGATATTCCAAAATCTTTGCCTTCTGGCCAGTTCGTGATCACTTCCAAGATTCCTGGGCGACTGGGCTTTCCTATTCGGGCCCGTTGTGTGATCAGTGCGACCCACTTACTCCACGTAGCATCGGTTGCATGATGTGTAGAGGGGACCCTCCCTTTGAACATCCAGCCCAGCACTGGCAGTCGGGATGCCAGGAGGAGCTGTGCTTCAGTACCAACCACTTCCGAAGCAGCTCGAACCCCTTCCTATGCTGCCAATATCTCCTTCTCAGTTGGAGTGTAGCGGGCCTCGGATCCTCTGTATCCCCGACTCCAGAACCCTAAGGGTCGACCTCGAGCCTCCCCTGGTGCTTTCTGCCAGAGGTTCCAGGTAGGGCCATTCTCCCCGGCTGCGGTGTAGAGCACATTCTTTATATCTTGTCCTGCCCGGACTGGCCCAAGGGCTACTGCCTGAACTATCTCCTGTTTAATTTGTTCAAAGGCTTGTTGTTGCTCAGGGCCCCATTTGAAATCATTCTTCTTCCTGGTCACGTGATAGAGGGGGCTTACAATCAGGCTGTAGTCTGGAATATGCATTCTCCAAAAGCCCACAACTCCTAAGAAAACTTGTGTTTCCTTTTTGCTAGTTGGTGGGGACATGGCTGTTATTTTGTTGATCACATCCATTGGGATCTGACGACGCCCATCTTGCCATTTTATTCCTAAAAACTGGATCTCCTGTGCAGGTCCCTTGACCTTACTTTGTTTTGTGGCAAAACCAGATTTCAGAAGGATTTGAATTCTTCTCTCCCCTTTCTCAAAAACAACTTCTGCTGTGCTGCCCCACACAATGATGTCATCAATGTATTGCAGGTGTTCTGGAGCCTCACCCTGTTCCAGTGCGGTGTGGATCAGTCCATGGCAAATGGTAGGGCTGTGTTTCCACCCCTGGGGCAGTCGGTCCCAGGTGTACTGGATGCCCCTCCAAGTGAAAGCAAACTGTGGCCTGCACTCTGCTGCCAAAGGGATTGAGAAGAACGCATTAGTGATGTCACGTGTGGCGTACCATTTGACTGCCTTTGACTCCAGTTCGTATTGAAGTTCTAGCATGTCCGGCACGGCAGCACTCAGTGGCGGCGTGACTTCGTTCAGGCCACGGTAGTCTACTGTTAGTCTCCACTCTCCATTAGACTTTTGCACTGGCCATATGGGACTGTTAAAGGGTGAGCGAGTCTTGCTGATCACTCCTTGGCTCTCCAGTCGACGAATCAGCTTATGGATTGGGAGCAGGGAGTCTCGGTTGGTGCAATATTGTCACCGGTGCACTGTTGTGGTAGCCATTGGTACCTGCTGTTCTTCCACCCTCAGCAACCCCACCACAGAAGGGTCCTCCAAGAGACCAGTCAAGGTGGACAGCTGTTTAGTTTCCTCTGTCTCCAAAGCAGCTATGCCAAAAGCCCACCAGTACCCTTTTGGGTCCTTAAAATACCCTCTCTTGAGGTAGTCTATGCCAAGGATGCACGGAGCCTCTGGGCCAGTCACAATGGGGTGCTTCTGCCACTCATTCCCGGTTAGGCTAACTTCAGCCTCCAATACAGTTAGCTCTTGTGATCCCCCTGTCACTCCAGAAATACAAATGGGTTCTGCCCCTTTATAGCTTGATGGCATCAGGGTACACTGTGCACCGGTGTCTATGAAAGCCTTATACTCCTGTGGATCTGATGTGCCAGGCCATCAAATCCACACAGTCCAGTAAACCCGGTTGTCCCTTTCCTCCACCTGGCCGGAGGCAGGGCCCCTCTAGTCCTGGTCATAGTATCTGTTTCTCACTTCTTGCAAACGCGAGTTAAGAATTTCTTCATCACAATCCAAAGTAAGATCAGCCCTTCTACTCTGTCTGGGGAACTGTTCACTGGAAACTGGACCCTCGTGAGACAGGTTTTTCCTGACAACTGGAGCAGCATTTTTCCTGTGAGAACCCCCTTGTGTGATTGTTTTTCCTTCCAACTCACGTAACAAGTGCCTCTAGGGTCAAGGTAGGTTTTCCATCCCACTGTCTCATGTCCTTTCCGTGGTCACGCAGGTAAAACCACAGGGTGCCCCGTGGTGTGTACTTTCGATATCCTCTCTCTTGAGCAGAAGAACACTGACTCTTAATGGCTGGGATACTGGTCCATACAGGTGGAGAATAGAACCTATCCTCTTTGAATTATTGGACCTTCCGGGACAGTCTCTCCACAGCTGAGACAAGGGAGGAGGAGACAGTTTCTTCGTATTCCCGGAGATTGCTAACCATGTCATCTACCCTTGGTGTTTCTCCTTCTTTCCGGCATAGTACTGCCAATGAACTGGCATATGACAATGGTGTGCTCCGAAATAATTTCCGCCGTATGGGTCGCGTGCGCTGGACTTCATCTGGATCTTTGGGTGTTTGGTCATCGTCCAGGTCACTATAAACCACCTCCAGCACGCCTAGTTCTCTCAGGTACTGGATACCTCTCTCCATAGTGGTCCATTTGCCTAGGCGATATATAACATCTTCCTTGAAGGGATACCTTTCCTTTACGCCTGACAGCAGTCACCTCCAGAGGCTGAAGACCTGTGTCCCTTTTCCAATTGTTTTGTCAATGCCTCCTACCTTAGCAAGGGATCCCAGCTGTTTGACTTCTTTCCCCTCTAATTCCAGGCTACTGGCCCCATTATCTCAGCATCGGAGCAGCCAGGTAACAATATGCTCGCCTGGGTGACGGCTGAAATCTTTCCGCATATCTCGCAGCTCACTCAGGGATAGGGATCGCGTGGTTTCCGTCTCATTTATGAGTTCTTCCTCTTCCTCCTGTCCTCCTCGTGATGGCGCTGCTCTTCCATCATCCCTTTCTAAACGACCTGACCTCCGCTTCCAAGATTTCCTCTTCTGTACAGGGGCAACGGATACCAGCAAGGGTTGGTCCTCTGGTTCAGCTGGAGTGCCTGTTGCTGGGGTTTGGGTAGCTGCAGTGCTTGTCATGGGGGTTGGAGTAACTGTAGTGACTGTTGCCGGAGCTTGAGTGGCTGCAGTGCCTGTTGCAGGGGTTGGAGAAGCTACAGTGACTGTTGCCGGGCTTTGAGTAGCCACAGGGGTTGTCATGGGGGTTGAAGTAGCCACAGTGCCTGTCGTGGGGTTTTGGGTAGCCACCGTGTCTGTTGCCGGGGTTGATGTCCCGTTGTCTGCCGTCCCCAGGACCCGCCGCTCCACCCGCCCCGACGAGGCACTGCCATTTGCCCTCCCTCTTTTCTTGTTCCTGAAGATTGATCTCTGGACAGTATTCCTGAATAGTTGTTTAACCCTAAACAAGGCCTGAACTGCATTCAGGAGACAGAGCAATATGAACATGCTTGTTTGAACATCCCAAGGATATTCAAAATTCTCAGGGAATAGTGTGGACATCTTCATGAAGAGGATGGAAGAAAAAGGAGTTTCTGACAATATGGAAGGGAAGATGAGCAAGTGGGAGAAAGTGTCCCATCCTGTCTCCCCCTTAAATTCATTCTCTGAGGAGAAAAAAGTGCAATTACTAATAGTTTCTAAGAGGTGGTTCCTGAGGTACAGAAATGATGGTAGTGCCGAGTACAGATACCAGGTTAGACTTACGACCAATGATTTTATCACCTCATAAAACAGCAGCAAAATTATAATCTTGGCCCAGTTCTGAACAATGATAAACAGCACAAAAGGGAACATATACTGCAAGCAAGGTATTACATGGCCCAACATTGAGAGCCAGCCCTACAACTTTGACAGCCAATACATCAACTTTGTGACCAATCAATATAATGAATGTTTATAACAATTTTACCTTGGCGAGATCTATCGTTATCTCAACCCTTCGAGCCCCACGTTGGGCACCAAGAAGAACTGTCATGGTTTAATCTGGCAGGCAGCCACTGTGCAGCTAGAAAGCTATAATTTAATCGCTATTGCTGAAAAGTGATGGGATGATTCTATAATTCTATGATTCTATGATTCCATGATTCCAGCTCCTACTGTTCATTACCCACGCTGCGTGCAGTGGTATAGAAGCACTTCAGCTGGGCTATCAACCTTGACACCTTCTTAGAGGAACACGCACTAATTCATTTGAGACATTTCACAGGTGATATTAATTCATCGAAAGACAAGAATACCAGACTCTCTGTTTAAAAATGCAGCTGCTATAAGCATCATTATCATTGCCATCCTCATCATGCTTTCAGTATTAAGCCTGGTCTTTTACATCTGAATGAACTTTAGAAGGTGGTGGAAATGTTTGATAGACAAGATGATAATTTCAAGAAATGTCAGAATTACAACAGTGAATAGTGTTCAGCTCCTCTCCATAACCTGTTGCCTAATGGCCTGTGATCTCTGGAAAAATCTTAAAAGGAGTGATTAATGGCTGCAGATACAGAGGAACTTTGAAATGTCAAACTACAATTCATCACATAAGTACAACCTTTTGCACTGAGTGACTTCTTGTTGTCAGAGTGCCATTTTTTGTACCTGTTTTTTGGTAAACTTCCTAGCAATTTTGGCTTTCCGAATAAAAGCTCTGATGTTATTTTTTACACTGAGAACAATCAACATTCTTTATTATTACTAACAAAAAATCTAAAGAAATATCTATGAGGCTATAACACACTGAACATGTGTTCAGTACAGTGTAATAAAACCTGAGAGACTCTTTGTACCAAAGAATTTACTTTACAGAATGATTATTTTTAAATATAAAATGTTTTTTGTCAATATATAAACTTTATATATAGATTCTCAAAATCTAAATAAATCATATTTTTCTTTCTTTCTTTTCTTTTTTTTTTTGTACAATCTAACTCCTGGCCTACCTATATTCTGTTGTCAATCAAGTTTCTGCCAATATTACACTCTATGCCCTATGTGGAAAGCAACTATGGGAGCCTAAATTGTATAAAAAAGATATACCAGTCAAGTGATTCGTACTACTTACTGCTGGCAGTTCAATGTTGCAAGACATATCTATAATATTTAAATGTGCTACTGTGCTATCCTGTTACTGGAAGATTATCTCCCCTATAGAAAAGTAGGCAGAGGAGGATCTGCCTATTTTTCTCTATGTTTCTACTCTTCTGCTGCCCCAGGGAACAGTTCAACTATACACCTAATCAGATACAAAACCGAGTCAGGACCTTGGTTCCCTCTGCAGTTACAGGGATTGTGAAAAAACCTGAAGAACAGTATCGCTAAAGTGAGGTATTTCCTTGTCTCCATTTACTGCATTAACAGGTTTAGGTGCTTTCATAAAACTCTTTCATAAAGTACCAAAAAGGTAATACTTTGGTAAGACAGTAAGAAACAGAAGGTACCAAGGTGTGTCAGATTAGTGTGCTGGTCACTCCCTGACAATTGACAAAATGAAGTGCCTGAGGGACTGGTCAGTGGCTCATCCCACTGAGATAGAAGAACCAAAACCCAAATCTGATTTAAGTGTTTTAACAACTAGAATATCACACTTCTTATAGTAAGTTATAGTGAAGCTCTACTTTTTGTGCCTCTGGCTATGTTTTGAGCTGACGTTAATGTTGTCTGAGTGAATTAAGTGTTTTTAGACCATGCCTGTCATGTCAAGACCCCCAAGTGAATTATAGAGATTTTTCATACTTCTGTACTTATCTCTGAATCATATTACATTGTAGGCAGTAAGCATCTAGCATGAGCTGTGATGCTTCTAAACATGAAAGAGTGTGTATGAGTAAGTGTTCAGGAAATTAAAGCAAAGTGCCAATTACATGTGAGTATCTCTAAGACCTAGCAGCCTTGTTTAGTAGGCAGGCTGAATCACATTCTTAAGCCTGTAGGTAAATTCCTCCCTAGTCCATCTTACGAACACTAACAGCCAGTCTGAATAAATATAAAGTGTTTAAAGATTTGCTTTTAGCTATGTCAGAATTACTTTAGGATTCATAAATTCACATCATATAATCCATGAGGTCTGACTTAGCACGTATGCTGTTAGGTTGCCTATCAGCTCAAGCCTTGATTAGTTTCTGTGGCTAATTAAAGTAGATATAAGCATGCTGTCATTTTGGAGGACAAGAGGGAGGGTTTTTTTATGTAGCATGTATCCATATTTTCTATTGTGACCCTAAAAATATGACCTTAAAGGATATTTTTCTGATGATCCCTATTCTTCCCTCTTCAGATCTTACTGTGCTTCTCAGCATGTCTATTTATTCCAGACGAACCATGCAGATGCAGCTGTACCAATTTTGGTACCCAAATTAGCTCTTCATTATGTTGTACAGCCAAATCTCAAAAAACATAATTTAAAGACCACTTTAATCTAATACATAGAAAAAATTGAAGCTTCAAAGTAATGTCTTTCTCTTCTCTTTATAGCTTAATGGATCCACAATAATTTATTTGTACATTTTTACCAGTCTAAGAAACTGTCTAGTTATATGATTTTTCATCATCATTGGTTTTATAAAAGCGACTGTTATTTACATTGAGTTAGCTAAGAGTTTTCAATAAAATGTCTTTTTATAAGTTCACACAGAGCCAACACTTTAAATTAATGTCAATGGACACATTAAAAAAAAGTGCAATGAAAAACCATGCAAAACTTCTCATAAAAAATGAGAAATGTCATGACCAGGTGTAAGAAAACAAATTACTTTTTCAGCCTAACTGATACAACTCAAATTCAATGAAAATATTACAAAACTAGACTCTGTTCCAAAGTTGTAGTTCACTTATGAAAGAGTGACAAATACTGTCTTATACAGACAATTTATTTGAAAATTACAGAAAAATGAGAAGCTGACTTGCTAAATATCAATGTATGCAAAGGATAAAACTTATATAAGTGAAGTTTTATTTACATCTTCAGTAACCTGTTCCAAGCAATATTACAGGACACAAAGTCCAACAAGTTTCTGCAACATGATGGAAGCCACTTGTTCCTTGGTTTGTAAAACACTAGTTCACAAAGATGTAGCTGTTTTAGAATTTATTCCAGTTACAAGAGAAGAACTAACTGAAAATCTAAAGTTGCAAGGTAATTTTGGTGAAAGTAATCACAAAGAAAGACCTCACTATTCTGACAGAAAGAAGGCATGAAAGTCGTTGAATAAAGATAATGGAATTCAAAAAGCAGTCTTCAACAAACTCAGAGAAAAAAAAAAGGAGTTTCTGGTAAAATGTAGCCCAATCAACTGTAATATCTATACAGATCTTGAACAAACTATGCAATTTATTTATACATGTTTAAAAGGATGAAGAAAAAGATACAAAATGGAGTTACTAAGACAAAGATGAGTCAAAGAAGAGCCTCTTGAGTGATATAAAGATGAAAGTCTTACTTCTTTAAAAATAGCCACAAAAGTTAGTCATCAATGTCTTATCATCAGACTGGTAGAGCATTTCAACTGAGATCCTACAGAGTATGTCTTTTGAGATGGTTTTATCAAATGTTTTCTCTAACAAGTTGAATGATGGAATAGAGAAAAGGCTTATGAAAGTTGTGGATGACATCAGGCTGGCAGAGGTGAAAGCAAATCAGAGGCAGAATCAAAAATCAGAATGATAAATTGGGGACATAGTTGATAACAATAATAAATCGAATAAATTTTAAATTAAAAAAATAGAAGTGAAAATTAACTGCATTAAGGAGGAGAAAACAAAAACAGTTTAAATATGCAATAACCCAAAGGCAAAGTATCAGTATTTGTGAAAAAGATCAAGATGTTACCAAATATCAAAACCTGATTGTGAATCAGAAGTCTAAAGCAATGGCAAACCCAGTAAATCTTCTGGGATTTGTTAGGAAGAATGTTGTACGTATGACATAACAGGTAATTTTCTTTCCTTTTTTTTGAAGCTGCTGATATACTAACTGGTATATTAAATTTGCTTCTGGGTACTAAAATAATAATTTTAGAAGTCTCAAATAATAATAAAAATTTTAAAAATGTGGACAAGTTGGAAAAAATCCAGAGGAGGGCACTAACAGTGCACAAAAATTAAAAATGAGCCCTCAGCTGAGGATAAAGGTAGGATTTAATCTAGGAACTAAAAAACTAAATGCAGGGGGGAAAGGACAAATGGAATGGGATTTGATAACATAATCTCAGCATGTAACAGGTAGTTAGTAAACAGCCCACTGATTTGTTGTGCTTATAACCAATGGGGTAGGACTAGAAAAAAACATCCAATTTACACCCTTCCCTTTAACCCTATAACACATGTTTGTGACTTTGCTTGAGTAATAGCATGAGGCAAAGATACTTGCTCATATCTTTCCATCTTTAATATGAAAGATCTCTGCACAGGTTCTTATCAACATCTTCAGTGACAGTGACAGAATATCCAGCTCTTCATCCATCCTTCATTAAAGGATAAAAAATTATTTATTAGAATGATGAAAATGTTTAAAGCAAATAAATTACTTTGTGTAGCTATCTCGCTCCTAACATTAGAAACATCCTATATACCTAATACATGACCTCTTTTAATCTGAAAGTTTCTTTAAAAAGTGAAATGGATAACAGAGCATTTCTCTCCTTGTTTTTCTAGGTAGAGGAACATATGTACATGCTGAAATGCTTGATTTTCTCTTAGCACAAATTGCTTTCTCAAGACTGTGTTCTCTCACACCTTCTACATATGCCTCTTTCCCTATTTCTGCTTGCTTTGAGGAAAAATTTTGATATCCATTGACACCTTTTGCATCAGCTAGCTGTGCTCAATGCAGTGCTAAAGGGCAGAACCCTAGCACACTCGTTCTGTAAGAAAATGTTCAAATAGGCAACCATGGCACAGTCTGTACCTCACTGTGCCAAACCTTGTGCATAGTAACTTCTACAGGGTGTACCATAAATCATAGTCTACATTAGTTTTCTCTCCTGTCTAGTGCACGTGATTGGTAAGCTGTAAGCCCTAAAAAGAAAGTCAGTATAAAACCAAGCCTGCTTGTTCCCAGACATGTTTTCCCTAGATTTTTCAACTTTCTTACTCCAATGGCTAATTGTTACTTTCTCTTCACTGTCAGAGGTCAAGCATCTACTCTAAGAATGGGATATTTATATCTATGTATTTGCTGAAGAATAATTCTGTTAGTGTTCGATACTAAAACTGGTAAATAAATAATCATATGAAGAAAAAGAATTACATGTACCTGTATTTTTCAACAATTATCAACATTAATTCAGTCAAATCTTCCTAACACTGAAATTGTTTGAATTGTTAAACTATAATTATTTTATATCAGAAGAAAATAATTTGTTTTATTTTTTCCATAACAACTTTTTAAAGCATATTATCTCCCATTTTCTAATTCAAATGAAAAACCAGGATTTGTTAGGTTGGGATATGTTGTAGTCCCTCAGATAATTGCTTTGAATAAATAGTAGAAGTCAAAGATTTGTAAAATATTTTTCATTAATAACAATTTATTAATAAATAATTAATTACAGAGTTTTGAATAATTTAACAGAATTGACAATAAAAGATTTATTAATGATAGTAATATGTGTCAGTAATAAAGTAGGCCTCCTACAGCCTCAAGATACAAGCATTTTGGCTATAAAGTTACATAAGTTCCATCAGAATTTGATATATATACTGCCAGAACAAGAAAGGTACTAAAGCTGAAACTCAATATTTCTGCAGCCAGTCAAATCAGGAAAAACTTGACTTAAAACAAAATACTTTAAATACATCTCAATTTGAGCACTAGCTCCATATTTGTCAGAAAACAGGTGCCTAAATTTGGGAGAAAACTTTAGACTCTTGATCTTGAACTTAATGATTTTGGTATGGAAACCATATACCAACATTAATTTCTGATGAAAAATTATTTTAAATATTTTAAAATAGAAGATAAGCATGACAACATAAATATTTTAAGGGCCAGAGTGACCACAAACCTATAGATGCTGTTTTGTTCTTATGATCCAAAATAACTATGAATGGAGCCTACTAGGGGAACAGAGGCTTTCTTTAAAGTGGAAGAATCTTCACATGGGTTTGGAGTGCTATTGCTCTAGATCTCACCTTAAACCAAACTAATGTGCCTAAAACAGAAAAAAAAATTGTATTCATAGGAGTCCATAGTTGTAAAACTGAACTGTAGAGCCTAAGGACAGAGGTGTTTAAATACAAAGTTGCTCTAACTCGTCCCAATGATCAGCTGCTTCTCCAGCCACACAAAGGTTTGAAGTAGGGGTAAATGTGATAAGATTGTTTTCACTCACCATTTCCAAATAGCAGTTTCAGCTTAAGTAAAACAAGTAAAATATATCAGCTATAAATTACGTTTCATAGTATTTGTTTTAAATGTAACACATTACACAACATTATTTTAACAAGCGTAATTGTGAAAATTCTTTGTAGAAAAGTAGAATGAAGCAAAGAAATTATAAACAAATGGATTCTAAAAGGTACATACTCCTAAATCAAAAATTAGTTAGCCAGAAAACTGAAGTATTGATGATATACAATGGAACTATTATATGTCCTATTTCAAACTTCAGGGACAAGAAAGCAGTTGGATTCAGAATTTATCACCTCAACTTGCATATTGTTTCAGATTCTGAATCTAAAAAGTCATATCAAGTAGTTCCTAGATAGATGCTGCAGAAGACATGCAAGAGCATCTATATCCATAGTGCATAACAAACATAAATATTTTGTGTCCTGATAATCTGAATCAACATTCTGATATTCTAAAATCTGGAATTTTATGAGATTCCATATCTCACAAAAAATTGCAGAATTTTAATTTACCGATTCCAATTTAATTTTTAATTTTAATTATATCACATTTTTACTTTCTCACACTTTTTACTTCATGTACTGACACTTGAGTTTGATTGCCATACACTCCATTATAGCTGTATCAATATGCCTTCATAGAGCTATGTGCCAAGAAATGGTGGCAGGTAAAGGTATCTAGCGATAAAGCTGTGCCTATATTTTTCTCTTTCTAAAGAGCACTCTACCTTAAAAAACTGTCTGAAATTTGATCATTAGAATGGACGGTCGACTGTCCAACATTCTGTCTTGCATTCAGAAACTCTGTTTTGGAGTTCAACGTGTGTGACAAGCATTGATATGAGTTTCTTCCATGATATATGGTCCCAATGTCCAAGAAGTTTCTCAGTAAGTTTAGATGTATAGAATGATGCAGCTCCTCTGAGACAATATGAAAAGAAGTTATTTCTTTTGAGAATTTCTTTTGTTTCCATTCTCATTTTTGTGAAATCATTTTCTACCCAGAGAGCAAGGTAAAGAATCTCCAAGTTGGACTGAAATAAACCCTCAAAAGAGAAAAAAACACAAACAGGACATCAGCTTCTGAAAACAGTAAATTAAAAATCTATTTTATTCAGTATAACACCTATACTAAAAATAATGAAATCTTGAGAAGGTTGTCTGCTATCAGTCTCTCTACTGAAAAATGCAGAATGGCTTATCATTAAAGAGAGAGTGTTGCTTAAGATGACATAAACCCCTTGGGAGTGGGGGGAAGTTGCACTGCCAATAGATGATTACAGCACTCAAAACATATGAAAAGATAAAACATTTAATAAACAGCTCAGAAATCACAGGTAAAGTGATTCATTCTTTCATCTTCATTTATTAACTTCACTAAAATATTAAAAAAGACAAATATTATGCTCAGCTCTATTGGTATATGTTTAAAGTAAGACCAGAGAAATCAGTCATTTTCATCAAAAATTATGTCCAAACCCTACTGTCAGTTCTGGCATAACTCCAATGCAATGACTAATTTGCATTGAAATCCACGTTACGTTAATAACTGAATCCAGTTTGTGCTCTGTTTGAAGCTGATCAAAGCTGAGTCTGTCTATAGTAAATCAAAATGCAGCCAATTATTACATTTTTGCAATATTAATTACTAGTATTATTACTATATATAATAAACTAATTTACCTCTTGAAAGAACATTTTTTAAAGTAGATTAAAATTCAATACAGATAAAACATCTTACTGTATGGATACATACAAAGTGAAGAAAATCGTCTTGCAGGCTTACTCCGAAAGAATTTCCATAATTCCTAGTTACTTAACTTGCTGGAATAAAGCTTACTGCTTTTAAAAACTGTGGCATACATATAGAATCCAAACCGAAGGACTTTTTATTTAACTGTTTTTTTCAGAATGGTCTTTTAGTTCTTATTTGTTGTCCTGGTTTCGGCTGGGATAGAGCTAAATTTCTTCCTAGTGTTGTGTTTTGGGTTTAGTATGAGAAGAATGTTGATAACACACTGATGTTTTTAGTTGTTGCTAAATAGTCTAATAGTCAAGAACATCCAGCTTCCATGCTCTGGAAGAAGCTGGGAGGGAGCAAAGCCAGGACAGCTAGCCCAGCTGGCCAACGGGGTATTCCATACCATGTGATGTCATGCTCAGTATATGAATGGTAGGCGTGTTCCAGGAAGTAGTAATCGCTACTTGGTTATCAGTCAGCACGGGTGGTGAGCAATTGCATTGTACATCACTCATTTTGCATAGTTTATCATTATCATCATCATCATCATCATCATTATTATTATTATTTTCCCTTTTCTGTTCTATTAAACTGTCTTTATCTCAACCCACGAGTTTTTCTCTCTTCCCCCTCCGATTTTCTCCCCATCCCGCTGCGGGGGGGGGGGGGGAGGGAGGGAGCGAGCGGCTGCATGGTGTTTGGCTGCCTGCCAGATTAAACCAAGACATTGGTTTTGAAGTCAACCAGTGAAGTAATGGTAGTGTGGAAGAAACAGAACAGGAAGTGTTTGTGGATTCAATGAGTTTTTCAAATAGTTGTTTTCCATAATCTGTGTACTCTATTAGAGTTACATTTTTTAGGAAAAGTGGAAAAGTGAGGACTGAAGAAAAATTACGTTTGTCATCCCCAATGTTATAGTCTAATCAAAATTCATGTCAACCAAGCTTTCTACATTAAAGTTACATCATAAAAAATATACTCGACTTTTCATCCCAAGCCATATGGCAGTAAACAGAGGTCATGTTATGGTTTTGACCCATTGAAGTGGAAATCGTAGTCAGCATTTGCATTTAATAAAAAAGTTCTTGTGAGAGTTCAGAAGTCATATTTAACTGAACTCCTCCTGAATTACCATGTTGAACCACCTACTTAATCTATTTTATGAGTCTTTTTCTAGCCATGAACAAAGATACAATAAGATGTATATTTTAACCTAGAATTTTAGGATCGTGCTTCAATCTATAACCTGTTTTAATGGTGATGTATGTTAATCCTTGAAGAATCAATGTTTCCGTTGTAAGCCATTTCATCAAAATCTACTTCTTCCCTTCTTTTGGCTCAACGCTACTTGTGTTGAATGGTGACCAGCTATTTCAGTTGGGTGCTTTGAAATTTTATTTCATCTTCCTATAACAGAGATAGTATAGTACTGATTATTAGTAATTTGAAGTTCAGGATAATTATAATCCTAATCTGCTTTTTACTTTTCTTCTTGTGTTTCTTCAGATCTCAAAATGTTGTGTTTTTTTTCAGGAAACTCGTTTGGAGGACAAGTTCACATACGAAAGCTGAAAGGCCTGATCTGCTCATTAGTGTTCTGTATCACTTTGTTCAACAGACGTGAGTTAGATGGCAGATCCCCAGCTCCTCCTTCCTGGTCCATGAAAGACTTTATTATAATCAGCCTGTCTGATTTAGGATCTTTGACAAGTTCCAGAGGGCATCATGTCCAATATACCACATAAAGGATGACAGGTTAATTGTCAAGCAATTGAAGTTTAAAGTAGAATGAAACACAGGTAATACCAAAAGATAAAACCTATGTATTACCATTTCCTGTTATCAGGATCTAAAATAGATACTTCTTATCTCCTGAGACAGTTCTACTTAGAGCAAGAATTAGAAAGCTGACAAACTTGTGTTTTAAGATCTTTCATTGACACTTGCCTCTTGTCTCAATGTCTCTTCCTATAGAATTAGAATAAGACAATGTGTAGTAGTGTAACGAAAGTTAGCTATTACATCAAGAATTTAACTAATCCATGGACTAATGTATAAACATTTTCACTGACTGTCTTTCAATGTAGATTATAAAACAACTAGCCATTGTACATATAGCCAGGATCAAGACATTCATAAATAAGATTTAAAGTTTAATTGTCACTAATATTTTTTGCCCATTTTTCTGCTTTGATGAACATGTAGGTACCTATTTTTCAGTCAAATCAATGAAGTATCTTATTCTTGTGATTATTTTAGTTTCGTATTCCAGTTGACAGTATGGCAGAGCCTGTTTTCTTTCATAAAATAGTTAACAGCAATTAATTTCATTTTTATTGAAACAATAATCCCTAGTATAAATATAATTCTGAAAGATGTTTCTCAATATTACTCATATCCATTACCTAGACCATAGTATGGTCTGTAGTTTCACATTTATTTCATTTCACAATTTGGTTTGATTTTTATTTTCTTAAAAAAATGCATTTTTTTTCAAGATTTAATTTTATTTCATCCCTCTGAAAACTTCAGAAGAAATTCTAAATTGTCTTCTATTGCTTTCAGATTGCAAGAAAGATTGGAGTATCTACAGAACTAGAAGTTCCCAAATCCTTGTTCAGCATTACATGTGGATATTATTGGGGGAAATGAAAGATTTATACTAAAGATATGAGGAAGGATAGCAAATTATTTCCTTTTTGCATGATGATTTACAGAAGAGGAAACCTGATGAGAAATCCTTTATTGAAGCAAGACAAGATAAGGGAAAACAAGTTGATGATAACCTTAGTAACTGATCTTAAAATACCTTCCATAAGTGATGTATCAAGACTGAAGCAGAGGAATAATGGAAGAGGCCGCAGAAAACAACTTCAGGGAGATATGGTTAAAATAAGCAAATAATTAGGGCATTTTTACATTGTAGTCTTGACCAGAAAACCTGCAGCTCAAAGATCACACAGTCTAAAACCCTCTACTATGGTCTAAATACCACCATATCACTAAAAATGTTGTATGGCCACCTTAAGATTATAGGTTGGAGATCTATACAGAGTGAGATGAAAAGCACTTCTTTACTCATTTTGAAGAACTGTAGGTACCTCGCAAAAGATTATGGGGGTAGTAGGGGGGGATTGTTTTTTTGTGGTTTTTTTTTTTGTTTATTTGCTTGTTTGTTTGTTTGTTTTATTGAAAAGGAAGATCTCATTGCTTTTCAGAAATCTGAAATACCAAATATTGAGACTGTATCATGCTTATTTAAAAAACTTGAGGAGAAAAGTAAAAAACAAATGAGAGTTATGACTACCCTGAACTGCAGAACACTAATAAGTGATTCTATGTCCATTATAGGAAGATGGTATTGGGTAACTGAAGGGTATTCTGATGACAGGTATAAGAAAACGTTAACATACATAGCATTACTAATATTTTTACAGAATATTGACTGGGACAATCTTGTGAAAAAAGACATTACATGACTCAGAATATTCAGATTCTATTCCTGGGTCTTCCAAATATTTCTTGCCTGACTTGTATTAAATCTCTTAGGCTATAACTCCAACAGTCAATCATGTACCCTACATAAAACTGATAAAATATAAAATTATGCATGGCTTATACTGTATTGCTAGATTGGGACTTAATTTCTTATATTCTCTGTGCCCTCATTTACAAAATATAGACAGGAATACTTTCTACAACCAAAAATTTGAACAGTGTTCAAATGTATAAGGGTGAGAACGTAGATGTGATACCTAGAATATATGAATGCTGTATCAGGGACTGAAATACAGTCTAGTTACTGAGGATGTAGTTACAACAGAGGCCTTTCACACCCCTAAGAATAGAAAACCATTTAGCTTACTGTAAATTAACTTGTTTTGATCCCAGAAATAAGCATGTTAATGTAGTAGAAATGGAGAAGTGACCCCATAAAAAATAGGATTGCCATTGCTAATAACAGGCCACAGGCCTTGTACTGACTGTGCTTTATGTTGACTGTGCAAGATATTTATTCCCATTTATTATCACATTAATTCCCATTTATTATGGGAACTGGCTGTGTGAGATTGGTACCACATGTCTTTTGTTATGAAGTACAGTTTAAGAGTGGGGTAATGGAAAAGACTTTGAAAATATGACACAGGTCAAAAGCAGAGGCCCCAGAACCATGAACAGCTCAGTCACAGTCAAGTGCTGGTCACTAAGAAGCTCAATGTCAAGAGATGGGAAAAGACAGCTTTTGCTTTAAGGAAAGAAGCAGCAGCTAAGTAAGAAAAAAAAAAAAAGGAAAAAACCAAACCCAATGCAACACAAACCAAAAAAACAAACCAACAAATAAACAAAAAACAGCCAAGGAACAGGATAAGACACCTACTGGCTTTGGAAAAATAACCCACACCTTGCCCTCCAACCTTCGTGCAGCATGTAGCCCAAGGGCAGAGGAGAGGAATGGTACTTTCTGGAAACTTGTAGAAGGACAAGATCCCAAATTGGGGATGGGGAAAAAAGAAAGAAATCAGTTCTCCTTGGGGTTCCCTCCTTGAAGGGGTCTTGAGGCTGACCACCTTGATGTCAGTGACTGAAACCATTATGAACTGTACCAATCCAGAATAACAATGCAAGACTGGGTTTGTGGTACAGCGTGCTCACAGATAGTGTAGGCTATGATTATTCAAGAGTGATTGCTTTGAATATGTAGTGATAATGATTCATAATGTATGATAATGGATTGAACTATCCATTAGTATTATGTGTTAATGAATGTCAGTCTAGTAAAGTTCTGTTTTGAAGCTTCAGACTTGCCCTATTTATCAGTCTTCTAAATGGGCCCATCACAGCGGTCTCCAATTCCCTGATTGTACCTACACATTCCTGATACTGGAAATCTGGATAGCGTAAAACAATTTCTAAACAATTTTTTATATTTTATTTTTGACTTATTGTCAAAATAGCAATTTTTAAATTTAGGTTGAGAACTGGAAATAAATAGTGGTTCTCAGAAATGGCATTGGAAGCTTTGAAATCTGAAAAGAAAGGCTGCTTACAAGCAACACATGTTTTTTGAGATATGTAGTCAAAAGTCTCAGTCTATAAGAGTCAGTAAGTCGTACTTTACCGTGTAAGACAAGAATTCATTATTTATAAATTATGGGCCCTGGCCTCCTATCCCACTCCTTACACAGCTTGCTCAGTGTGGAACCTGTAGAAATGAACACATCCATCACAGTCCATCTTATGGCAAAGTCAAAGCTGAAAGAGACTGAGAAAAAGAGAAAGGTTTACTGGAATGCAAGTGTACATGTCAATATAAATTCATACAGGACAGCATTTACAGGTAAATGAACTTGCTTCTTCAAGTGTCTTCACATGTGTATGCTAACAGTGGATAACTCAGAACAGCCACAATGCTATCACATGTCTTCTGAAAGATCTCAGATCTCCATCATGCAAACAATGTTTGCATCACTGCCCTGCTGAAAGCTGTGTCTTCTCTGGACATTCACTGAGAGTATAGATTAATTATACACGTGACACAGGCAGTATCAAGAAATATAGTGTTGTGGTGGGCTAGCTGATGCTTTTCTATCTGATGCTCCTCGTCCTGGGTAAGAATATTCATGGCTATTTAATCTGTCTCACTCTCTGCTGCCAGTGTTTTGGCTAGACCATACTGAGGTACATTTTTGATCTGGGGTCTGTCATTCATTTTCTCTCAATATCATGAAAGTCCACCTGTCACTTCTACACACTATCACTCATAAATCTCAATGAATCACTTTCAGGATTCACAGTGCATCATTTACAGACTGCACCCCACAAGATTAAATTTCAATAGCACAATGGCTACACTGGAAGAGAAGAGTGCAAAAGCAGTAAAAGCCTCTATATGGATATGTTTGTGATGGATTTTTGGTCTATGTGATGACATTTCTGATTGTTGGCTTTCTGTTTATGTTGATTTAGCTTCCTACATAGTAACATATTCCTCCATCTCAGGGTCAATGTCACAAACTTTTGATATTTTAGTGCTCAGCATTTGTAATTTATTTTCCATTTACTCAGTTTACCAGTTTTGAAAAATAAGTTTCAGTGATCTTTTTGTATCAAATTTTGTTCTTCTATTTACCTATGAAATAGACTCCTCTCCAAAGTGACTTTTGACTTCTGTGACAACTTCCTTTCTAAACCTCAGTTTTCTTATTCAAAAAATGTTCAAGTAAAAGTCAACCCGTCACCAAACCCAATTAATCTTAAAAAATCCCTTCCTAAAACCTTCTTTTGAGCTCTGTGACTCTGGGAGATAATGTTATGCATAATTTTTTAAATGATTGTAAGACATTGCTTATGTCTCACTACAGTTTGCTTTCAACTCACTTTAAGATTACTAGTGCTATCAGCAGCACTGTCCTCAGGAAGTCAGTACAAAGATCACAGTACTGCCCCTTACTTTGAGCTTTTGGATTAACTCAAGTTGACTATAGTCTAGTCCAAAGTGTTTATAGTTTCAGCAATATGCTTGTAGAAAATTTAGTTGTATCTACATTGTTTGTTTGTTTGTTTGTTTTTTACTTCAGAACATAATATGTTTTTGAAGTGAATATCTGATCACCTCAGTGGTAATGCAGTGCAGTAACTGTATGAAACTAAACTAGAAGATATGTTTCAAGGAGCACTGTATACATCCTAGGCATTAATGGGCATTTGGTCTAGGGGAGCAGACTAGAGCTATTTTGAATGAAAATCCCTGAAATAAGTAGGGCAGGCATCATATACTCACAGCTGTTTTGTTTTTCAGATTTGCTCCTGTTAGGTTGATATTGTTAATTTAGACATAGTCCTTGGTTGCCTGTATTACATTTACATGATTTCACAGTACCTAATTTCCTCAAACTTTATCATTTCTCAGTGACAACTGGGAGAGTCTCTTCTATGGGAAATTCTGAAGAATATTGTCACGTGTGAGCATTTGCCTAAATATACACATGAATATTCACACATAGAGTTCTAGATTAAAACAAATAATTTTTTTTTTTTTTTTTTTTTTTTTTTTTCCATGGGACCAGGTTAAGCAGGATTTCCTAAATTTTCTTTGGAGAAAAGTGAACTGACATTTCAGAGCTTTCCAAAATTACCTACTTCTCTTTCCTTTCACCCAATAAAGTTCAGAGGCTCTGAGGCTAGAAGGACTAGATCTACTGTTCTTAAACTAGGAGACAGATGAGGTCACATCTGGACATAATCTAGGCTGCTACCTGAACATTTTGAGAAAGGAATTTTAGAAATCTTCCAGCCCTTTGTCCTGGTACCTGTTAGACAATCAGGTAGGAAAATACATTGAATTGCTATTTCCTAATGGAAAATCATTTTACTGGCAAATTCTGATCAGTTCTGTTCTCAGTGCTCTATTTCTGTTTATGCCCAGATGCATTTGTGAAATTCATCTCCCTTGTATATATTGATATGACAGGGCATCAGGACTCCAATGAAGCAGTAACAGCGTATCATGTCAGTAATTTGACACATCAAGGACTCCCCAAGGACTCTTTAATGAAGAATGCTCCATTCATTTTTCTCTCATGTATGCATAGTCATATTAGCTTGTTCAAAGTTTCTATGCAGTCTGTTTTAGGACTGTACTGATGTTGCTGAAATTAGTTTATTCTGTGTAGATTTCAAGCTGTCATTATAATTAATTCTTTTTTTTCTGGATCAGGTATAATTTCAGACAAAAGATATAATAGTTTACATTAGTGAATAAAACACTTGTGCTGAGTGATGTTTCTTTTAAAAATAAACTACATAATGAACATATCAAGTTATGTTTACATATAATAAAGAGTTTAATTTATGTCAATGAAAACATGCATCTTTAAAATTAAAGCTCTAACATTCTGCTAAACTCTACCCTTGTTTCTCAGCAGGCAAACTTACTTCATTAGGGATTGCTATGAAAGGCTATCACTTCAGGGATTTGCACACTATCAAAGGCAGGATTTATCCTTCTATTCATAACTCTGATGTACCTGGTGCTGCAGAGAGCATTCAACAGCATGTGATGTTGAACTAACAGTGCCTCTGTGGGTGCAGGAGCATGCGTTTCTAAGTAGTCATACAGCCCATGCCATAATTTCCTGTGTTCTTGCCCACCCTACAAGGCAGTTCTAAAAATAGAAGCTTTCCATCCTTCATAGGTTTGCATTCCTCACCGTTACTGACTTGTAAGTTCCAGCTCATAGGATTCAAGCCTTGTGGTAAGATTGTTAGCCCAAGTTTATTAGAAGCTTTGTATATCATGCATTTTAGGGCAATCATAGCGCATGGAATTTAATCTTCACTGAAGTGACTATCTGCTTCCTTGCTCCTAATCTATGTAAAGGAATGGCTGTTGGCTTCCAGACATTTTAACACTTCCGTTATCTTATTTTTGCCTTTTAAAGAATGTGAGAGTTGCAGTCTCAAAAATGTGACTATAATGTCCTAAAATGTGTAGGAATATACAATAAAATCACAGTAAGATATTATTAAATTAATGTCATGTAGTATTCTTACTGAATTAGTATGTTTTAAATACATCTTTTCTTTAAAGATATAATAATACTTCTGTGGAACTACCATTTAGTATACGTGTTAATTGAGCTATGAATAGAAAAAATATTTCACAAAACAATTGAGGTTTCATAATATTCTTTTGTTTCAGAGATTTTTTTTCCTGGATGAATTTGTTCCATTTCAGTAAGGATAATCTGACTGTGAATAGAAAATGAAGAAAAGAAAAACTCTTACAGATGTCTGTGGCAGTTAATTAATAAACTGGTGTAAGGGAGTTTGGGAATTAATATTTTACACTGGTTTTAGTGTCTGAATGAATTTGTACATTATTGATCTTTCTTATAAAGTGACATCAACATAAAGTGACACCAACATAAAGTGACATTAATTTTCAGTGCTACATGGAAGTTCTATCAACAATCTAAAAGTTTCATTTAAATAATTACTTGCATACAGCATCGTATAAAAAATCTCCATCATATAAGAAATTATTATTAGATTTTCCTGCCTTCAAATCATATACTTATGCCCACTACTGTTTAATTTTCTGGACTGCATTAGCTCTGAGAATTTTAACTGTGGAACAGAGTTATTTTCCTTCAGCCTGCTTATTCAGTTATGTGCAGTAACTGCAGAATACTTGTATGTTTTCTTCCCACTTTTTATTTATATCTCTTATTTTTATTTGTATCTCTTCTTTTGTGAAAAGATCTGGTCCCTCCCAAAATAATTATAGAATCCATCTGCTTCTGCCTTGCATAGTGTTAGTATGAGTGATCCCTATTTTTTGTGTTGCTGGAACTGAAAGCAGATGTTGGCCCTTTATTAACTGAAGACATGTTAACCCCTTGTTATTAGGAGTATACTTAATCTCATTGAGCTCTAGGGGATGGTGTTCTGCTCATCCTGATTTAGATGTCTACGATATAAGTAGCTACATGTAAACTAAATATCTAAGCCTCCATATGTTGCATAACTCTAATGTAGCATGTGTGTCAAAGAAAAGCAGCTTACAAATAAAGCCAACAATTTATTCTTAATTTCAATAAAATCTGAATGCAGAATTCACATGCAGTCCATTTACAGTAATATTAAAAATTATATGCCAAATCATCAAATTAAAAAGCCTCATTACTAGTAACATTTGTTATCCTTTTCCCTGTATAACTAACTAAAGTGCAATTAATGCCCTTTCCTCTGATGTTATAGTCACCCTTTCAATGTCCCTTTGGGTCCTAGAGTTGACGGTGTAACTCTTTTTCATGAAGAATGGGGAGGTTTGCAACCGGCACACTTTCCTGACAGGAACATGAAGTTTATGGTGGAGGGTTCTTTCTTGGACCTGGGATCACCTGAGGTTGTTTTTATTTGTTCTTAAGCAGTCTGTTCAGAATTTCTTTTTCTTCTTGTTGGCTAACAAGTTGGTTACACAATTACTCCTTTTTGTTAGATTTTTACCATGTATAATTAAACCATATTATTGCAGAATCAACACCAAGCCTTAGCAAAATAAGCTTGCTAGCTTAAGCTATAGGAAATAGATCATCACAGAGTCAGCTTTTGGCTATAAGAAACAGTCTTCTTGATCCTTTCATAACCCCTATCAAATTTTGCAGTTTCAGCTAAAACAGACCTGCAGCCACTGAGGACAATTCCTCATTGAGTCCAGAAGTCTGAGTAAAGGTAATATAAAACCTGTGGCCTGCTGATAACAATAGCAACATGGTATATTCTGGTCCATACAAAATACACTTCGGAGTTCTGGTTAATGTAGACATTAACCAGGAATTCAGAGAAGTATTCAACACACTGTAAGCAGACATCTAGATTTTGCCTTTCACCTCTGTAGACACCTATATTGCAAATATGTCCAATGAAGCAGGCTAATCTCATTCCAAGGGCTTGATTCAGCCTACACATAGGTGTCTAGTGTCACTTGACACACTGTATGGTATCTGAAATATCCTTGTAGGGTAGGCAGGATAAAAAAAAAAGGACATACATGACACTTTCAGCCATTTGGAGTGTTAGACGTTGGTATATAGGTAGTAGCGACCCTGCCCTATTGTTGACATCCAGAGCTCAATTCAGTTGTCTACACATAGGTGCCATTTGGCATCCCTTAGGGTATCTCTCTTGGCTTCCAGCTGCCACTCCAAAATTACATAGGCCAACCACAAGCACTATGTTATACCTGCCAGCCATAAGGATATGGTAGGGTATGGTAGAGCATCTCTGATGGCAATACCTATGTGTGGACAACTGAATCCCAGTTTCTGAACTAGTAAATTAGGCCCTTCTTATATTAATTAAAGAACAATATTCACTTACTGGTTATGATTCAACTCATTAGAAAGTAGATGTCTAAAATGTTACAGATCAAATACACGGAGTGCCTCTACAAATGTACAAAAGTGTCTCTGTTGTCTATAAAATCCTTCAATGACTCTAAAGGCAGCATTAGGTTAATATTAAATGTGGGCACCCTAGTCATTACTTGTGTGAGAGGAGTCTCCATATGAAAACTTCTTCTGGAAGATTTGGACTCCATAGTTGAACAAGTTTGTTAATATTGATTATGGCATATTTAATAATACCATGATCATATTGGACAACAAAATCAGACAAGTTTTGTACAAGATACATACACAAGCCCATGGGGTCCGATGAGATGCATCCCAGGGTCCTAAGGGAATTGGCTGGTATAGTTGCCAAGCCACTCCCCATTATATTTCAAAAGTTATGTCAATCAGGCAAAGTTCCCAGTGACTGAAGAAAAGGGAAACATCATGCACATTTTTAAAAAGTGTAAAAAGCAGGACCCTGGGAACTTCTGACAAGGCAGCCTCCTGGAAGCTGTCAGAGCATACGGAAGACAGGAGGTGATTAGAGACAGCCAACATGGCTTCACCAAGGGCAAAAATGTGCCTGACTAACCTGGTGGCCTTCTACAATGGAGTGACTGTGTTGATGGATAATGGAAGAGTTACTGATGTCATCCACCTTGATGTCTGTAAGACCTTTGACAAGGTCCCACACAACATCCTCGTGTCTAATGTTTCCTTCAGGGCATATCCACCTGCTCCAGCATGGGGTTCTCCACAGGCTGCAGTGTGGATATCTGCTCCAGCATGGGCTGCAAGGAAATCTCTGCTCTGGTGCCTGGAGCACCTCCTCCCCTTCCTTATTCACTAACCTTGGTGCTCACAGGGTTGTTTTACACACGTTTTCTCACTCCTCTCTCACCACTGCTGCACAGTGGTTTTTACCCTTTTTTTTGATATTTTGCTTTGCAACGAGCAACATTCCCGACCATGTCAACGTCTTGTTATTGTTCCCAACCGCACCCATGGCATCTGTTTCACAGAACTTCTAATATTTTTCCTGTAAATCATATTGTGTTTTGTATGTAGACCTTACACAGAACTGAAAAGATTTTAATGGACTGTCCTCGGCAGCCCACCACAGAGTCCTGCTCTGAGTCTGAGAAGGTGGCAATGATCTGACCCCAGTGGATTCTGCATTTGCCTCTCTGCCTGATCGGTTCTGTTCTGGTAGAGGACAGCCCATCAAAAAACGGCTGGCTTCTCTCTTTTAAAAAGCTTTCTAACTGATACTTTTGTCATAGGGGTGATTTTGTTAGCTCCTGAAGTGAAACCCACACCATCACACAAAACAAGGGCAGGAAGCAGCCTTTAGCATTTGCTAACCATGCCACTTGCTCATTAGCCCATTCCCCAACACAAATCTCATTTCTCTGCAGTACACACAGTGTAAAGTGCATAAGCACAACATGTACTCTGGACTCATTCATCTTCAGGATTTTCTTTGAAAATTTAATATTTACTCCAATTTCCTCCTTGGAAGAAGGAACAATTCTGAGATGGTTTCAGATTCTCCTCCAGTCTATCTATACGTTCTTTGCAGTGTCGCACTGAGTCTCCTCTCTCCTGCATACATGGTATGTTCCTAATAATTTCTGACATTGTACAATGAATCTATAACGTCAAGGAGACTAAGCAATTTTGGAATGAGGAGATTAAATGTGAAAGCTTCTTGGAAAGGTGACTACATGCATCCAAGGCCAGAATGATGGATGAGAAGAGGTATTAGATTGTCTAATATTTTTAAATGTGTGATATGCTATTAGTAAGAACTTGGCATATTAACAGCAAGCAGAGTTAAAGGGATTTGAAATGCCCTTAGCCAGATTTGGATCTTCTTCCACCAAAAGAATCTCATCAGAACAGAAGATACCCACAAAACTAGTTTATGGGATTGCTGGGTCTTTCTGTATATTGAATGAACATGTCTTGTCAAAAAAGATTTCTGTATTGGGTTTGCGTGGCAAGGTTTTTGTAGAGGGGGGGCTGCAGGGGTGACTTCTGTGAGAAGTTACTAGAAGCTTCCCCTATGTCTGATAGAGCCAATGCCAGCTGGCTCCAAGATGGACACACTGCTGGCCAAGGCCGAGCCCATCAGCGACAGTGGTAGTGCCTCTGACAACATATTTAAGAAGGGGAAAAAAAAATGTGCTACAGCAACTGCAGAGAGGACTGAGAATATGTGAGAGAAACAACTCTGCAGACATCAAGGTCAGTGAAGAAGGAGGGGAGGAGGTAATCTAGGCGCCAGAGCAGGGATTCCCCTGCAGCCTCTGTTAAAAACCATGGTGAGGCAGGCTGTTCCCCTGCAGCCCATGGAGGTTAATGGTGGAGCAGATATCCACCTGCAGCCCCTGGAGGACCCTACGCCAGAACAGGTGGATGCACCCAAAGGAAGCTGTGACCCTGTGGGAAGCCCTAACTGGAGCAGGCTCCTGGCAGGACCTGTGACCCTGAAATGAAGAAGTTCCCGATAAACTCTCTAAGACTCAATTTTGAGTTTTAGTAAGCCGGTATTCTTTATTGCAGCGCTGGATGCACAGGGGATCGCTCCACCTAGTGTGCGTGCCAAATCACGTAACCATAGGGGTTAAATACAATTAGAGTATACATATTCATCACATTTCTGAGAAATATTCTAAATATTCATGTTATTTCCTGGAATTCATTAACATATGCAAATATCTCTGACGCATGCACCCTTGTGCTCTTCGGTGGTCTTTCGGGTCCTCTGGTGGCTGTCGATAATCTTCATCACGGTGCCCTCTGGTTGAACTCAGTCTTCACGCATGCTCCATCTGTCCCTTGCCTTGGTTTACATGTTTTTCACTTGTAACAAGCTAGCTTATTCCAGTGTACCTTCCCTATCTACCCTACAAGGTTAACTTCTCTATCTAATTAACGTAGAGTACAAAGTTTCAAGGCTCTTTTATCTATTGAATATCCGGCCTATCTATTCATAAAGCATTCCTAACCCATCTACATCATTTGAACCAAAGAATCTCATGTCTCTTCACTGTTCCTTTCCTTCCTTATGAGGTTGTTCTGTTTCGTCGTTACTGCTCCCTGGAGTTTAACAATGCTTCCAAGGTATACAATTTATCTACATACCTACAAACAAAACACCTGTTAGTTATGTAACTTTTAAACCACAAATCTTAACAAACTATATCCACTACACCAATTCCCCCTTTTGAGACTTACGATGTTACTCCCTATCAACCCCATGGAGAGAGGAGTCCACGCTGGAGCAGGTTTGCTGGCAGGACTTGTGACCCCATGGGGGACCCATGCTAGAGCAGTCTGTTCCTGAAGGGCTGACCCCATGGAAAGGACCCATGCTGGATTACTTCATGAAGAACTGCAGCCCGTGGGAAGGACTCATGTTGGAGAAGTCTGTGGAGGACTGTCTCCCATGGGAGAGACCCCACGCTGGAGCAGGGGAGGAGTGTGAGGAGTCCTCCCCCTGAGGAGGAAGGAGCGTTAGAGGCAACGTGTGATGAACTGACCACAATCCCCATTCATGGTTTTAAGTTGGCTTTGGCCCAGTAAAAACCTTCAGTAAGGCACAGGGGACTCCTGATTACAACAGTAGGTTCAAAGTTAAAGTTGCTAAAGAAATAGCATCTTATTGCTTTAAAATATCAAAATGGAGATAATGCGTATGTGTCTTCTCAATATCTGGGGAAATTTTGTGTCAGTGGTAACAACTTTTTAGGTTACAAAGCAAACTAAAATTATTATCTCCATTATACAGGTGGGAGAAGTGAAGCATGAAAAGTATGTTGAATCACCTAATTGATCCAGTAGACCAACTGTGAAACTAAATCCATCATCTCTTGTGCTGTAGTGTAATGCTTCCTTCACAAGTCTATTTAAAAAAAAAAAAAAAAATTATTACAGACTAGCAGAGTCAATGATGGCTTCCACAAATTTTAGATGACTGAGGTTATACTTCCTATATTTTTCAATCTTGCTTCAGCTTTTTTTCTTCAGCTCTTAAACCATGTAAGAAGAACAAGAATCCTCATTTCTTTAAGAGTTATAAAAGGAAAGATTGTATCCTGAGCTATGTTGTCAAGAGATGCCCCACTGCTACCATTAAGCTATGCTAATTTGATTTAATTTTTTGTTTGTTTGTTTGGGTTTTTTACAGTTTTTAATAAAACTTTCTAAGGGAAATTAAATGCAGCTTTAAAAACTTTCTTTAGAATTAGAGATGCATTTTCTCACAAAGTAAATACGAACAATACAGCATACTACCTATAAAGGGGGAATTATTTTCCCAGCAGGTCCTTACAAAAATGTGAACAGAAGTCTGGTTGTTGCTGTTCATATAACTTCCTACTTTCACTCTTCTTTATTACTTTAATTATACCAATGATGGCATGGAAACATTGAACAAATTCTGAACTTCAGAAAGTATCCTTTACTAAAGCACAGAATGTCAATAGAAGTCCAGTATTGCCAAGTATTGTTTGTCACCGCTGTTTGAGCACTTCATGGCAAATACAATAACTTGTCAATTTTTTGACAACAGGAAACAAAATGAACTGGATGAAGACCAGTCTTAATATATGTCCTTCTATATACTTATTAGTGTACCCATATATATGAATCTAAGGAGAGTGAGAGAAACTATTTTAATAAAAAACACAATGAAAAGCACAACCTATGAGTTTATATATATATATACACACTATATATACACACTATATATATATAGTATACCAGCAACATACAAAAATTTCCTGAACGTATTTCAAATTAAGTAGCTAAGATATATAATCTTGATGTTTATTTTTGGTACACTTGTTAAAGATCAGCTTATTCCTCAGGCCAGTTGAGAAATAAACAAAGACTTGGAATTTGGTAACATTTTTGATACTATACCTCATAATCAGATTTATGAAATTAATTTTCCCTTGAGTTATCAACATATGTATTGAAATTTTCTGAAATGTACAAAGGATAAATTGCACTGTGTAAAATATGTATGAAAGTGTGTCCACTGAGGTTCTACACCACCACCATTATTAGACTTAGTTTTTGTTAACTTGTTAATCAGGCAACACTGGAAATAAAATCACATAGTGTTGAATTGCTTGATTCTTCCAGGTTCATTGAGAAAAATCTAAAGGTGTGTAGAGAGATCATAAATATGGGTAGAAACAGCAAAATGAGATGAAACCTTGAGGAAGGTAGGATAATACCTCCAGAGGAAAAATAATAAGAAAGACAGATGATGCTGGTGAGGCTACATCTGGAATATTGTATTTAGTTCTGGGCATCTCACTCCTCGGGATGTTCAGAAAAACTGAACAAAAATCATAGAATCATGGAATCATAGAACAGTTTAGGTTGGAAGGGACCTTTAAAGGCCACCTAGTCCAACCCCCCTACCATGGGCAGGGAAATCTTCAACTAGATCATGTTGCTCAGAGCCCCATCCAACCTGACCTTGAATGTTGCCAGGGATGGGACATCTACCACCTCTCTGGGCAACCTGCGCAGCATTTCACCACCCTCATTGTAGAATCATAGAATCATAGAATCATTAAGGTTGGAAAAGACCTCTAAGATCATCGAGTCCAACCATCAACCCAACACCACCATGCCCACTAAACGATGTCCCTAAGTGCCTCATCTACACGTCTTTTAAATACTTCCAGGGATGGTGACTCAACCACTTCCCTGGGCAGCCTGTTCCAAGGTCTGACCACTCTTTCAGTAAAGAAATTTTTCCTGATGTCCAATCTAAACCTCTCTTGGCGCAACTTGAGGCCATTTCCTCTCGTCGTACAGCTGGTTACTTGGCAGAAGAGACCAACACCCACCTCACTACAACCTCCTTCAGGTAGTTGTAGAGAGCGGTAAGGTCTCCCCTCAGCCTCCTCTTCTCCAGGCTAAACAGTCCCAGTTCCCTCAGCCGCTCCTCATAAGACTTGTGCTCCAGGCCCTTCACCAGCTTCGTTGCCCTCCTCTGGACATGCTCCAGCACCTCAATGTCCTTCTTGTAGTGAGGGGCCATTTTTTTGTAAAAAATTTATTTCTTATATCTAGTCTAAATCTACATTCTTTTAGTTTCAAACCATTCCCCCTGGTCCTATTGCAACAGGCCCTACTAGAAAGTTTGTCTTTCTTATAAGCCCCTTTTAAGTACTGAAAGGCTGCAATAAGGTCTCCCCAAAGCCTTCTCTTCTCCAGGCTGAACAACCCCAGCTCTCTCAGCCTTTCTTCATAGGATTCCCATCCCCCTGATCATTTTCATGGCCCTCCTCTGGACCCACTCCAACAGGTCCGTGTCTTTCTTGTGCTGAGGGTTCCAGAACTGGATGCAGTACTCCAGGTGGGGTCTCACCAGAGCAGAGTAGAGGGGCAGAATCACCTCCCTCGACCTGATGACCACGCTGCTTTTGATGCAGCCCAGGATACAGTTGGCCTTCTGGGCTGCGAGCGCACATTGCCAGCTCATGTCCAGCTTTTCCTCCACCAGTACCCCCAAGTCCTTCTCGGCAGAGCTGCTCTCAATCCCTTCATCCCCCAGCCTGTACTGATACTGGGGGTTGCCCCGACCCAGGTGCAGAACCTTGCCCTTGGCCTTATTGAACCTCATGACGTTCACACGGGCCCACTTCTCGAGCTTGTCCAGGTCCTTCTGGATGGCATCCTGTCCCTCAGGCATGTCAACCACACCACTCAGCTTGGTGTTGTCTGCAAAGTTGCTGAGGGTGCACTCAATCCTACTGTCTGTGTCATTGATGAAGATATTAAAGAGTACCGGTCCCAATACAGACCTCTGAGGGACACCATTCGTCACTGATCTCCATCTGGACATTGAAGCGTTGACCTCTGGATGCGACCATCCAACCAATTCCTTACCCATCAGACAGTCCACCCATCAAATCCATACCTCTCCAGTTTAGAGAGAAGGATGTTGTGGGGGACCACGTCAAAGGCCTTACAGAGGTCCAGATAGACGACATCTGTAGCTCTTCCCATGTCCACTGATGTAGTCACTCCATCATGGAAGGCCACTAGATTGGTCAGCCAGGACTTGCCCTTGATGAAGCCATGCTGGCTGTCTCAAATCAACTCCCTGTCCTCCGTGTGCCTTAGCATAACTTCCAGGAAGATCTGTTCCATGATTTTCCCAGGCACAGAGGTGAGACTGACTAGCCTGGAGTTCCCTGGGTCTTCCTTTTCTTCCTTTTTAAAAATGGGGGTCATGTTTCCCCTTTTCCAGTCAGTGGGAACTTCACTGGACTGTCATGACTTCTCAAATATGATGGATAGTGGCTTAGCAACTTCATCCACCAGTTCCTTCAGGACCTGCAGATGGATCTCATTGGGTCCCATGGACTTGTGCACCTTCAGGTTCTTTAGATGGTCTTGAACCTGATCTTCTCCTACAGTGGGCGGCTCTTCATTCTCCCAGTCCCTGCCTTTGCCTTCTGCGACTTGGGCAGTGAGGCTTGAGCACTTGCTATTGAAGACTGAGGCAAAAAAGTCATGGAGTACCTCAACCTTCTCCATATCCTGGGTAACCAGGTCTTGCATTTCATTCCAGAGAGGGCCCACATTTTCCCTAGTCTTCCTTTTATCACCAACATACCTATAGAAGCTTGATTAAGGGGCTAAAGAAACTAATTGATTAAAGAGCTAAAGGAACTAACTTATTACAAGATTATAAGGATTAATAATGTGTATTTCCAAACAAGCCTGCAGCTCAGCCCTTAATTTTGTCGTGCACATTTGTTGTGTGATGTTTATACATGTAATTGATTTGCAGGAAGTGAAAAGTGAAGGACAAGTCTTTATTACCATTAAGTTCTCATTGTGCAATATACCTTTTTATATATCACTAAACGTACATAGCCTGGACTAGCAGCATTCACCGAATGACCTTTCATGGTTAAATAATAGCAACAGAATAGTGTTATTATCTAGGGAATTTTATTTGCAAGTTATGGTTAAGATACCTGCTTATCACATGACCTGGGGGACAATATCCAGTGTCAACATTACCTTCCTCATTCACAATAAGATACTGCTAAAAATTGTAATTATGCACATGATTTTGATTCAGTCACTTTATGCAAATACATTTGAAAAAATCTCTAATTGTGTTTAGAGATTGTGTTCATTTTGTAACAATAACAGTTTTTAAAACATATAACCTAATGGATTAGGTGTGGGTTTTGGGGAACAATTACGTCTAGAGATATGCTAGAGACCTTTTAAATTCCAGTCCAGGCCTTGGGTTTACACACCATCCCCATCTCATCTATATATGTCACTCAGAAAAACCTGACCTCACCTACACCCTTTAACTCTTCATTTCTATGGAAAGAAATCTGGACATGGGTCACAAACTGGAATTGTCTTCAAGAGGTGCCCGGTACGAATAATGAGGCTCCAGTGTCCCTGCACACACTTTGTATAAATATAAATGTAGCCTCAAAGTACTGGTCAATGAAAAATGACAAAGCATGTGGGAGAAAGTTAAGAAGTTAAAAATTTACACCTCTGGGCTAGTTTTGGGTGGGGAAACAATGTTAGGCCATACTTCAAGATATTTTTTAGTTTATTTTTGCCTTCTTTTTTATGTTTTTTTCAGAGAGTCTGAAACAGCAGGTAAAACAGTGCATTGTAGAAAAGAAGCTATTGAACAAAACATTTAAGAGCTTGCCAAACGCAGTTGTTCGGTCTATTCTCAGTAATGCATTGAGACTGTAGCCAGGCATCACATCAGTTACTGTTTTTTATATTCTTTCTTGTACGTTAACTTTTTCCATTTCCTCCAAGGACTGCTAGAAATTGGGTTAGGGTTTCACCAGGGCCTTCAATTTCAAGGAAGACACTTTTGATGAGCAGAGTGGAGAAAGAGAGCATTACAGTATGTCTTTTCTAGAAAAAGTCTCCTCAGAGGCTGGTGTGGATCCTGATATCAGATGTACAAATGGGCAGAGGTATGCTGGTCTCAGAGAGTGCCTCTAATTGACAGTGTCTGGTTTGTTTGCATTTTTTTTTCCTTTACGGTGACAGTGACAGAGACAGAATGACTACTGTTCCAGAGCCTGCAGTGAGAAGCTGAATGAAGGAGAAGAAGTGTTAAAGCAAGGAATGGGAGCTTGTAGATCACGTGGCGACAGAGAGAATTCTGTGAGAAACAGTGAACAGATCAGTCAAACCTCAGAGATTATAGAAAGAGCCTTCCTACGAAGAAAAGAAGACAGTGCCTACAGCAACCCAGAAAAGCAATGTCTTGGCTGAAACTGAGCCAAGAAGTAGGATGTGCCTGCAAGGATGCAGTCAACAGGGGCAGATTGCATATAATGCTTTTTATAGCCTTCCATAGTCACTTCAACATTTCTTTATTTAAAAAAATAAAGCAGTCTAGTGCTGAAGATTTAGCATTGTAACCTAAAGAAGAATAAGCAGGGGTGACAGTGAGTTGTCAAGGTTACTGAATTCGTTGCTAGGAGGAGTTTGATATTAGAGCTGGGTTTTCCATCCTCTTAAGTCTTGGGGCTATTTGTATATTTCTCTCTCCTGCCAGTTGCCTTCATGGTAGCCCCCACCCTGGGCCATGAAACAAAAGGTTATTTTTTGTCTGGCAGGGAGGTCTTTGGTTTGTCAGGCTGTTGCCACAAGCAGCAGTCATAGAACTGCAGCTGCAAAGGGGCAGCTAGTACTCACTTGACCACGAGACAATTATCACAGACTGTGGTAGCAAAAATTGTATATGCTAAGCTACACTTTGGAGGAAAAATTATTTTCAAATTACTCTGAATTGGGAGCACAATCACCTGAAAGAAGCCTGCCTGATCATCTGATAGAGGTTGAACATCTTTTTCATGGATCAAAGGTTAACAGGGGAGATTAAAAAAACGTGAGAGAGAAATAATTCATCTTTGTAATCTGCTTTCAGCAATTCAAGTGGAGTGGTAAATGTTTACACTAGGATAACAAAGTGGCAAACGGAAACCCTGCTTTTACGAATTCTGACGCATTGCCAGAGACTCTCTAATTTATACTCTTGTCATTAAAGCTTAGCTCTTAGAAAGTCTTTTAGGGAAGATTTCCCTTTTTCTTTTTTTTTTTTCCTTCATTTTTTCTTTTTTCTCTTTTTGTCTTTCTTTCTTTTCCCTCCCCTGAAGTTTTCATTGAACTTTAACATAAAATAAAATAGTATCTATTACAACCTGTTACAAGTTTAAAGTGAAAAGTTCAAATCTATAGTGAAAGGTTGGGAAAGAACATCTTACAGTTGTAGGTTACATCAAGATCTGGCAGTCCTTGGTTCCCTCTATCATCGTCAATCTGTGTTACTTAAGATCTGTTCTCTGGTATTCACAAGACTTCCACTACACACAAGTTTTGGAAAATGAATAAAGTCAACCAGCATTCTTCACACATATTTCTCAAACTTTGTTGACACTATTGAAAGTGTACAGTGTATGCTTAGCTGTTGCATTCCACCTCCCCTACTGTCACCAGCAAAATCTGTCATGTTGCAAGTCACTTATTCTATGACCACAAATATTCTACAGCCCTCGTGTCTGGTAATCGGGTAAAATTAACGAGAACATCTCTTAACCACTTGTGATAACCAGCCACACTGCCTACCTGCTGCAGTCCTGAATCATGAGATCTTTTGCCTACAACCAACAGGACCTCTCTTAATTATTGTCCAACAGCTCCTATAGTGCAGAATGTGCATCTGGCTGTTTGAAGACTTTTAATGTCAAACTTGAGCCTGATCTCTTATTTCTCTTTAATTCCTTTTTTTTCCTGCTGCATCATATACTTAACTGTAAGAGTAGAGGGGAGTCAGGAGAAAGATGGAAGCATGAAGCACAAACACAACCACTCTTACTAATGAAAACAAAAAGGACGTAATACTGATGAATGTTCTGAATGACTGTTTTAGGCAAAAATTTCTATATCTTCAAGCAGGAATGTGGAACTGTGCTTATGTCAGGTGTAAGTAATAACTAATTCTGCATCTCTCTGTGGCCAGTGATATTTTCCCCTGTTAGCTTCTCTGAAGCTATGGCAATCCCTTATGTTTCTGAAAGTTCAATTCTGTAGCCCAACCTCTGCCATACAAGGCAACCTAAACCTGTATTTCTAGGCAACAAAACGGGCCCTAGTTGCACAGATTTTGACTATTGCTAGCTTGAGAACTTCAAGAATGATGACTGCAACTTTTCTGCTGGAAAAATGAAAAGCATAAAATTTTACTATAAAGTGCATCCTGAAAACAAAATAAACACGCAAAACCCCCCTCTGTTTAAAGTTCTGTGAAATTTTGAAAAGGAAGCTAGCTGGTCATGTGGGTAATTTACCTGTAAGAACCGTCTAGCTGGATTGGTTTCTATTGGGTGTCCTGCTCTCTTTGTACAGAGCCACCCACAACCTGTCATTGCAGCAGTGGGTGTTCTCCATAGGCTGCAAGATATGAGGAGGATGGGTTGCAGAGGGCAAGAATTTCAAGGGAATCAAGGAATGTTGAACATACCAGAGATACTGAGGGGATGACAGGTTTGATGTTTACTTCTAGCTAACAAGAATTACTTTCATAAGAGTGATTGCCTTTTCTACTTGCAGGTGTGTATGGCCTTGATTGATGCTTCAGTTGTTAGAACAGAAGCAGCAAAATAATGTACATTGAAAAGGATATTTGGAGGTGTCTAACTCCCCAGGGCCAACTTTGATGTTAGTTCCAGCTTCAGAATTAGATCAAGTTGCTCATTATCTTGTCCGCTTGAGTTTTGAATGGATGCAATTGAGGGTAGAGATTCCACAACCTCTTTGTGCAACTTTTTCCAACATTTGGCTAACTATCCTCATTTAAAAAACAAAACAAAACAAAAAAATCTTAATATTTGACTTCAGTTTCCCTTGCTGGAACTTGTGTCTGTTGGCTTTTGTTCTTTTGCTGTATACCTCCCATTAGGCATTTGTAGGCAGCAGTAAGATCCCCCTGTAACCTTCTTCTCTTAAGACTGAACAAATCCATTTGTCTCAACTTCTCATTACAGATGATGAGCTGCAGCTCCCTAATGATCTCAGCCACTTGCCACTGTACTTGCTAGAGTTTGCTGGTGTCTTTCTTGTACAGGCTAACCCTAAACTGGACACAGTACTCCAGATGTGGTCTCACAAGTGCTAGAGGGGAATAACCGCTTCCCTCAATCTGCTGTCTATGTTCTTGCTCATACAGCCCAGTATGCAATTGGCCTTTGCTGCATGGGCTCATCCATACTTCTGTTCAACTGGTTGTCCAACAGGACCCCAATGTTATTTTCTGTAGAACGGCTTTCTGTGCAGCTGACACCCAGGCTGTACTATTGCATAGGTTTATTCCATTAACACTAGGGGCACTGCACGTGGCTGACCCCTAGCTACACTTCAAACCATTGATGAGTACACTTTGAGTCCAAGCAGTCCAGTGAGTTTTCCACCTGATTCACAGTTTTCCACTGGATCTTACAGTCCACCCATGCTGTTGCTAGCTGACAATCCATGGTTGCTAAGGAATGCTCTCTTCTCTGTGGGAAAGCACATAATCACTTTGCTTTATTCTCTTTTATTACAGCAGCCTATTTGTTCATGCTGTTTTTCTTTTGACATCCTCTGAGCTGTACTTGTCCTTAGCTGCCTAACTTTAACTACAGGAGTTGAGACTTCATAAGAAAGAAGACATGATTATTTTCCTCTCTCATCTTTTGTTACTATATAGATAAATAACCTTTTTTTCATAAAACTGAAGACCCCTATCTCTAGTTCTTCTTCACTATGTAGGATGACGTTGGTGATCAGAGGTTCTACTGCATATTAAGTTGAGTGATATAGGTTGTTCTTTAACTGAAGAAAAGAAAGAGGGATATGGGTCAGACCTACTGCCCCAGGCATAAGGCAGTGGCAGTCATTTGTGGGGGAAGATTTTTTCAGTTCAGTGATGAAGTGTGGTTTCTGATTGTGGCTACGTTTGTGCAATCCTGTGGCTCCAACGTAGAAAGAGGTGGATCAAGGAAAATCAGTGATACTTTTGACCCATTGCAAGCAGCATTACTGTTGGATGACAATATACTAGTCAGTGTCACTCTAAATCAGTTAAATAATTTCTTCGTTTAAATCAGGAGAGGTCAATGAATCTGTCTTGATACTTGAAGTGCTTGAGGAGTAACTGAATTTTTAAAAGAAAAAACAACTTTTGCAGGGTCATCTCCCAGTATGCCAGGAATGCTAATCAGCTATTTTGAATGCATGTTCCATTTGGCTGAAATTCACTGAATGTGGTTTTGATTATCATTCAAGAATTTGTTTTAGGTCCATGTCTGTTTGCAGCTTCTGTGGTTTTTTTTATGTTGCTGGAGAGAGATCAAATGTCAATTTGCATGTAGTATAGAATTATCCAAAGTCCCTATGATGAGATATTTTGGAAGGGAGTATTCCTAACCTCAGAGGGTTTTGTGCATGGTATGGGATCGAGCCATGGCCTCAGGGTGGGCATATTGGAATGAACTGTATTCTTGAGTCCTGACAAAATCCAAGTAAGGCATATGATACAGCCCAGAAATGATCCCAAGTTAGAAGGGTTCACTGAGGTGTGGATTCCTTGGGTGCAGTGTATCCAAAGCCATGATCTCAGACTTCCTGGTAGAGACCTAAGAGAAGCTTACATTTAGACAAATGATATCCATCAGGAGAGGGGGATGATGTAACTATCATGTTGCATGGACCAATTTTCAAAGTGTAGGATCTAGCTACATTCTAAGAGAAAGAGAAGAAAAACATAAGGCAGCAATGGGATCTCAAAGCAGCTTGCTTGTTTGTTTATGGCACACTATTTTCTCCACTCATCTTTGGATTCTTTCAAAGTGGGGAACTAGACGAAGTTCCAGTTTCATTCTCTCACAAGAATCTAGCCATTGTTCCTGAAGTCACTTCCATGGAAGAGATGAACTTGTATTTTACAAATCTGAAAGTCTCATCTCCTCTGCCATGGAAACCCTGTATTACTCTGGAACTATATCCATGACAGATTAAGGAGCTGGTAAACTTCCTTGCTGTATGGACAGGATGTCCTCCTGGCTCTAGCTTTCACCAGAATCTAGATAACTTGCAGGTCCCTTTGTTGCCCATGCTGAAACATGCATTCAGAGATGTTGTGGTAGGTTCTAATACTAACATGTGTGGCCCGTAAGGAATAGAGACTTTCCCTGACAAGGCAGTTTCAATATATTTGCCTTGTTCCAGTTCGATTCATAACAGATACCTCCATAAATCAGACTCAGGATGGCATAGATATGTTCTACAGGAGGTCTGGCTCTGGTTCAGGATTCGAGTCTAGACAGCAATAATTGATGTGTTTTCATTCTAGGTACTGGCTGCTGAGTGTTGTGGTCTAACCCATCAGGCAGCTAAACACCACACAGCCGCTCGCTCAATCCCCCTCCCACAGTGGGATGGGGGAGAGAATTGAAAAAAAAAAGTAAAATTTGTGGGTGGAGATAAAGACAGTTTAACAGAACAGAAAAGGAAGGGAAAATAATAATAATAATGATAAAAAAATATACAAAATAAGTGATGCACAATGCAATTGCTCACCACCCACCCGACTGATGCCCAGCCAGTCCTCAAGCAGCAGTCACTGCCCCCCAGCCAACTCCTCCACTTTATATGCTGAGCATGACGTCGTATGGTATGGAATATCCAATTGGCCAGTTCGGGTCAGCTGTCCTAACTGTGCCCCCTCCCAGCTTCTTGCTGGCAAGGCATGAGAAGTTGAAAAGTGCTTGACTAGCATAAACACTGCTTAGCAACAACTAAAACATCAGTGTGTTATCAACATTATTCTCATACTAAATCCAAAACATAACACTATACCAGCTACCAGGAAGAAAATCAACTCTATCCCAGCCAAAACCAGGACACTGAGACAACGCTAAAAGGTCCAATACCATAACTCATTGCAAGAAGGCCCTGTGTCCCAAATCTGCAACTAAAGAAGGATAGCAACCATCCCCAGAAACATTCCACAGCAGTGAAGTTGAAGAGCGAGTAGTGTGAGTAGGAAGCGTGTGTGAAAAAGACTAGCTCAGAGGAGGCAAGTAAACTTCTAGCATATGCACAAAACAGTGGAAGAAATACAAACATGCCAATATAAACTCATAAAAACTCTGTTTTCCTAAAAGAAAGAGGAAGGTGGTTTTTGCAAGCAATTTAACTTAAAAATCTGGAGGCACTCTTCAATTCGGGGTCATGTTTTTTATGGTCAGTATTGCAATATGACTGTGCAGTGCAGAAGCTTCCTACTGGTAATCATAGAATCATAGAATGGTTTGGGTTGGAAGGGACCTTAAAGATCATCTAGTTCCAACCCCCCTCCCATGGGCAGAGACACCTTCCACTAGACCAGGTTGCTCAAAGCCCCATCCAACCTGAACTGCAATATTTCCAATGATGGGGCATCCACAACTTCTCTGGACAGCCTGTTCCATTGCCTCACCACCCTCGTAGTGAAGAACTTCTTCCTTATATCTAATCTAAATCTACGCTCTTTCAGTTTAAAGCCATTACCCCTCATCCTATCACTACATGCCCTTGTAAAAAGTCCCTCTCCAGCTTTCTTGTAAGTCCCTTTCAGGTACTGGGAGGCAGCTATAAGGTATCCCTGGAGCCTTGTCTTCTCCAGGCTGAAGAATCCCAACACTCTCAACCTGTTTTCATAGGACAGGTGCTCCAGCGCTCTGATCATCTTTGCGGTCCTTCTCTGGACTTACTCCAACAGGTCCATGTCCTTCTTATGTTGGGGGTCCCAGAGCTGAACGCAGTACTCCAGGTGGGGTCTCACCAGAGCAGAGTAGAGGGGCAGAATCACCTCCCTGGACCTGCTGGTCACGCTTCTTTTGATGCAGCCCAGGATACAGTTGGCTTTCTGGGCTGAGAGCGCGTATTGCTGGGTAATGCTGAGCGTCTCATCAACCAACACCCCCAAGTCTTTCTTGGCAGGGCTGCTCTCAATCCATTCTCCGCCCAGTGTGTATTTGTGCTTGGAATTGCCCCAACCCAGGTGCAGGACCTTGCTCTTGGCTGTGTTGAACTTCATGAAGTTCGCATGGGCCCACCTCTCAAGCCTGTCAAGGTCCTTTGGATGGCATCTCTTCCCTCCAAAGTGTTGACCACATGACACAGTTTGTTGTTGTCAGCAAACTTGCTGAGGGTGCATTGCATCCCACTGTCCATGTCACCGACAAAGATGTTAAATAGTGCCTGTCCCAATGCCAACTCCAGAAGAATGCCACTCATCTCTGGTCTCCACTTAGACATCGAGCTGTTGACCGCAATACTTTGAGTGCAACCATCCAGCCAATTCCTTATCCACCAAGTGGTCCATCCGTCAATCCATGTCTCTCCAATTTATAGAAAAGGATGTCGTGCAGGACAGTGTACAATGCTTTGCACAAGTCCAAGTAGATGACGACAGTTGCTCTTCCCTTATCCACCAATGCTGTAATCCCATCGTAGAAGGCACCAAATTTGTCGGGTACAATTTGCCTTAGTGAAGCCATGTCACCGATCACCCCCTTATTTTCCATGTGCCTTATCACAGTTTCCAGGAGGATCTACTCCATGATCTTCCCAGGCACAGAGGTGAGACTGACTGGCCTGGAGTTCCCCGGGTCTTCCTTTTTTCCTTTTTTAAAAATGGGGGTTATGTTTCCCCTTTTTCAGTCATGATGGATAGTGGCTTAACTACTCCATCCACCAGATCCCCCAGGACCCGTGGATGGATCTCATTGAGTCCCATGGACTTGTGCACCTTCAGGTTCTTTAGATGGCCTCGAACTGATCTTCTCCTACAGTGGGCGGCTCTTCATTCGCCCAGTCCCTGCCTTTGCCTTCTACGACTTGGGCAGTGAGGCTTGAGCACTTGCTGTTGAAGACTGAGGCAAAAAAGTCATGGAGTACCTCAACCTTCTCCATATCCTGGGTAACCAGGTCTTGCATTTCATTCCAGAGAGGGCCCACATTTTCCCTAGTCTTCCTTTTATCAACAATGTACCTACAGAAGCTTTTCTTGTTGCCCTTGACGTCCCTGACCAGATTGAATTCTATCAGGGTTTTAGCATTCCTAACCTCATCCCTGGCTGCTTGGACAATTTCTCTGTATTCCTCCCACGCTACCTGTCCTTGCTTCCACCCTCTGGAGACTTCCTTTTTGTGTTTGGGTTTGTCCAGGAGCTCCTTGTTCATCCATGCAGGCCTCCTGGCGTTTTTGCCTGAGTTACTCTTTGTTGGGATGCGTCACTCCTGAGCTTGGAGGAGGTGATCCTTGAATATTAACCAGCTTTCTTGGGCCCCTCTTCCCTCCCATGGGCTTTACCCCATGGCACTCTATCAAGCAGATCCCTGAAAAGGTCAAAGTCTGCTCTCCTGAAGTCCAGAGTAGTGAGCTTGCTGTGCACCCTCCTTGGTGCCCTAAGGAACTTGTACTCCATCATTTCATCATCACTGCAGCCAAGGCTGTCCTTGAGCTTCACATTCCCCACCAGTGCCTCCTTGGTGGTGAGAACAAGGTCCAACATCACACCTCTATCACTTGGAGAAGGAAGTTATCATCGACGCATTCCAGGAATCTCCCGGATTGCTTATGCCCTGCCGTGTTGTCCCTCCAACAGATATTGGGGTGGTTGAAGTCCCCCATGAGGACCAGGGCTTGTGAACGTGAGGCTGTTCCTATCTGTCTATAGAGGGCCTCATCCACTTGGTCTACTGGTCACGTGGCCTGTAGCACACCCCCATCATAATGTCACCTGTCCGTGCCCTCCCTTTAATCCTGACCCATAAGCTCTCGGTTGGCTCCTCATTCATCCCCAGGCGGAGCTCCATGCACTCCAGCTGGTCATTGACATAGAGGGTAACACCCCCTCCTCGTCTCCCCTGCCTGTCTTTCCTAAAGAGTCCATATCCTTCCATTCCAACACTCCAATCATAGGAGCCATCCCACCACATCTCCATGTTACCAATAAGATCATAGCTCTGCAGATGTGCGCAGGTCTCTAACTCCTCTTGTTTATTCCTCATGCTACATGCGTTTGCATAGAGGTATTTAAGTTGGGCCCCCAATGAAGTGGATTTACTGGCTGCAGTGGCTGGAGAAGAAATACTCCAAAGCAGCCTGAAATTGAACAATGACACAATGAGAGCAATTGATTACTACTCTTTCTCTCTCCTGCTTGCAAAACTGTGTGGTATATTGTAGCTCAGAGAATTCCATTATGATTTTGATAGTTTTATGAGTCTTCTCGAATTTTACTGATAAATGTAAAATGGCAGATGGTTTGGAGGTGAGACATCCAACTATCAAAAGACATAAGGAGAAGTTATGGTGTAAATTTTATACTCATAAATTTTATACCACATAAATTTTATGGTGGTACTGTATGCAAAAAAAAAAAAATCTAATAATGGTGAGGATGAGAGGAAATGTAATGAGATGGGGACATAAGTGTGAAGATGGAAACAGTCAAAACAGGAGCTTTCGTGTGCTAATGATTCAGAAATCATTCAGTGGACCCAAAAAAGCATGCTTATACGATACAGAAGAAAAATCTGGTCTGAATTTAGTGGTGGCCATATTTTGAGTAGGAGGGTGGACTAGATGGTACTTTCCAATCTGAATGATTCTGCAATTCTGTGTCTCTAAGTTGTGGAATTTGTACATATTCAAACAAGAGGTGAAACCCAGTTATTTTTCCATATAAACTCCATGTTATTTAACCTTTGGCAGTTAACTTTGTTTCTGTGTAAACTAATGTACAGCCTAAACCAATGGAGTCCTGATCAAAGACTAGAGATCTGTGATGCTAATATAAAACAGATAAGTGCACTGTAAAATATAAACTGTGTGGCACTGTAGAAATAAGCTGTTCAAATACCATTTTTTTCTTTTGTATTCTCTCATATTCTTATTTTAAAAGCTGACTCCAATACCATCCATCAATGACAGTTCAAGGGGTCTTGGGTTTGGAAAAAAAAAATATTTTTTAATTTCTGTAGTTATGACCTAATTGCATGTCACCTAGATTTATCTGTTAGTTATTTGCAGGATTTCAGGATTTGTATTATTTGTTCTATAAAAGGGTTTCTCAAGTCCCTTTCATCTGGATTTTCCCAGTGTTAGTTTTGAGACTCTGTATACACTTCTTTCTGTCATCTCCTAAATTAAATGTTTATTTGAGACACTTCATTTAAACTGTTTTGATTTTCTCCTTATTCTCAGTTGTTTCGGTTAAAAAATTAATCATGCAGTCATAGCTACAATGCCTTCTCTAGCAGCACTGTTCTCATTTGTGCTCGAGTGTGGTGATGGAGGGTAGATTAATTTAAAATGAAAAAGACAAACAAGCAAATTGCAGTTTTCCAATCCACAGCAGAACCATAGTATAATAGATGGGTGAGACACAGAAAGAACACTTAGGAGAAACCTTAAGCTGTAACCATTCTGGTTTATAGAACATTTTGCTCTGTCAAGGCATAGAATAACATTCACTGGAATGAGAAAACCTTGTTTTCAGTATAGGTGATGTGAATATTTCATCTTCAGTTGCTATGAAAATAATCATATATATTTACCAAAAAAAAGGGAAAGAGAGAAGAGTTTTCTCAAAAGAGAAAACTGTTTTGATAATGGAGACTTGCTACTTTTATTATAATGGTTGTGGTTAGAGTTGAATGTGATCTAAACAGCATGAGCACCTCTGGGTTCCTTACATTCATTTAACGTGGTTTAATTCATGGTTTGTTTGGTTTTTTTCCTGCTGCATTAAAAAACAAGGGAGAAGAAAAAAATATGATTAGTTTAGAGAGCAGCTTTTGAATTGGATTAATTTGTCAGCTGTCATAATTTTCTCCTATGTTCATCTCCCCTTGTTCTAACAGCCAATCTTCCTTACCTGATTAAAACCAGCATCCCTCCAACTATATTTTCATTTTGTTTTTTATCTGTCCCTGTGTTTATGCAGAACAGCTTTTGTTTTACTTTATTTAAATAAGGATCTGATTGTGTTCTGAGATGTGGGATCATGTTTTTCTATACTGATTGACCTGTCTGTGAGACAAGAACTTAGTAATGCTATCAGACATATTATTACTCCTTTAATTCAGATGGAGATGCACATATTAAAACTACTAGCTCATATACTCAAAGGCATCCATGAGAAATGTGGCCAGCATTTACAGGAGCTCAATTCAATTTCTACTGTGTATTATTTCACAGACTCAAGTCAGGCATGGGATTAGGTGATGGTTGGTATTCGGATGAGTACAACTAGATATTTGGACAGGGATTTTGCCTTTGTAGATGACAAATGTTCTTCAAGGTAGTGAAATAGTTGGATTAATTTTGGGGTTCTGAATTTTGCCTTCATTCATAACTTAATATTATTGCAGTTATTTTATCTTAACTACTATAAAGCCACTATGTACATTGGCAGGTTGACTTAAATATTCTCCTTTAGAGCCATGCTGGTTCTATAGAGAGTTGGAATGTCAGGATGTCCAGTCTGTTCCCTCTGGGTGTTTCCTCACTAATTTTAGCATTCGAAGTCCCCCTGACTGTAAAGAAAAAGTAAGATATACATATTGTCAGACCAACAACAGATTTAATGTTCTGCTCCAAATAGCAGTGATCATGTGGAAGACTGCTTGAGGGGGGTCCTAAGCAGCCCTGATCATATGATTTGCTTCACTTTATATTATCTTTTTCCTCCTTTTTAACCTCCCAGGTTCTTCAACTTAATGACCCCACGCCTCTTCCCAAAGAAATAACATGTCCCTGTTTATCCCTTCCCTATTGGTCCTTTTTTTGTTGATTTTATAACCTTATTTGCTATTTGAAGTATCTTTGCTCCGATAATTTGTCGCTCAGTCATCAGTTAACCAGTTACTAGCAACTGTTAACTAGAAAGCCCTTTATGTTTTCTGTAGTGTTCTGTTCTTTTCATGTTGTTATCTTGTTAGTGGTGCCACAGCCAGAGTGGGTGATCTTCATATGAATTAATCTGTTTCTGTTGTTTGTAAAATCTTGAAATTCCTTTTGTTTCTATGTTGTTGATGGCACCACAGGTCGGAATTAGCCACCTGTATGGAAACACAAACTATTACACAGAGATAATAATGCATTTTGCTTGATGTTCCCATTCCCATGTTTTGATTTTGAAAAACTTTTTAACTGAAGAAAAAAGGGTTTTTTTGTATCTCCTTTTTATCAGCTCATTACCAGATCCAATTTCAACATTTATACACATTCTGAAACTTCACTGACATAACAGAGTTTAATTAATTGTCATGGAAATTATGACTGATCTTTATTTAGCTTGCACTGAAGAAAATTTATGAAATGTTGTCTGGAACTACTTAATAATCATCATTCCTTATGCTCATGAAGACTAAATTCTGGTGTGCTACTTAAGAAGCATATAAATGTCCTTGTCCTTTTTTCCTTATCCCAAGGACAACATACTGCTGTTTTTCCGCAGTTGAACGCTTTTCTTAAAGTTTGACAGATGGTAATTTCTCTTGGATAAGAAAAACTTAGTTTACTATCATCTAACAAGGGAGTAGGTCTTGATTCAAACATCAGTGCATATGTGTTGTCCATAAGCTGCCCTGGTTCACTTGGAATAGCAAAAGATTCCTATATCAAGGAATGGATCCAATCTGGAGATTGTGAGATAAGCAGCAACAATTTCATAAGAATCATAGAATCATAGAATCATTAAGGTTGGAGAAGACCTCTAAGATCATCAAGTCCAACCATCAACCCAACACCACCATGCCCACTAAACTATGTCCCTAAGCACCTCATCTACACATCTTTTAAATACTTCCAGGGATGGAGACTCAACCACTTCCCTGGGCAGACTGTTCCAAGGCTTGACCACTCTTTCAGTAAAGAAATTTCTCCTAATGTCCAGTCTAAATCTCCCTTGGCGCAACATAGAATCTTGAGGCCATTTCCTCTCGTCCTATCGCTAGTTACTTGGCAGAAGAGACCAACACCCACCTCGCTACAACCTCCTTTCAGGTAGTTGTAGAGCACGATGAGGTCTCCCCTCAGCCTCCTCTTCTCCAGGCTAAACAGTCCCAGTTCCCTCAGCCGCTCCTCATAAGACTTGTGCTCCAGACCCTTCACCAGCTTCGTTGCCCTTCTCTGGACACGCTCCAGCACCTCCATGTCCTTCTTGTAGTGAGGGGCCCAAAACTGAACACAGTATTCCAGGTGCGGCCTCACCAGTGCCAAGTACAGGGGCACGATCACCTCCCTGCTCCTGCTGGCCACATTATTTCTGATACAGGCCAGGATGCCTTTGGCCTTCTTGGCCACCTGGGCACACTGCCGGCTCATGTTCAGCCGGCTGTCAATCAGCACCCCCACGTCCTTTTCCTCTGGGCAGCTTTCCAGCCACTCTTCCCCCAAGCCTGTAGCATTACATGGGGTTGTTGTGGCCAAAGTGCAGGACCCGGCACTTGGCCTTGTTGAACCTCATACAGTTGGCCTCAGCCCATCGATCCAGCCTGTCCAGGTCCCTCTGCAGAGCCTTCCTACCCTTGAGGAGATCAACACTCCTGCCCAACTTGGTGTCGTCTGCAAACTTACTGAGGGAGCACTCGATCCCCTCATCCAGATCATTGATAAAGATATTAAACAAGACTGGCCCGAAAACTGAGCCCTGGGGAACACCGCTCGTGACTGGGTGCCAACTGGATTTAACTCCATTCACCACAGCTCTCTAGGCTCGGCTGTCCAGCAAGTTTTTTACCCAGCAAAGAGTACACCTGTCTAAGCCATGACCTGCCAGCTTCTCTAGGAGAATGCTGTGGGAGACAGTGTCAAAGGCTTTACTGAAGTCCAGGTAGACCACATCCATAGAATCATAGAATCATACAGGTTGGAAAAGACCTCTAAGATCATCGTGTCCAACCGTCAACCCAACACACCATGCCCACTACACCATGTCCCTAAGGGCTTCATCTACACGTCTTTTAAATACCTCCAGGGATGGTGACTCCACTACTTTCCTGGGCAGCCTGTTCCAAGGCCTGACCACTCTTTCAGTAAAGAAATTTCTCCTAATGTCCAATCTAAACCTCCCCTGGTGCAACTTGAGGCCATTTCCTCTTGTCCTATCGCTAGTTACTTGGCAGAAGAGACCAACACCCACCTCGCTACAACCTCCTGTCAGGTAGTTGTAGAGCGCGATGAAGTCTCCCCTCAGCCTCCTCTTCTCCAGACTAAACAACCCCAGTTCCCTCAGCCGCTCCTTATAAGGCCTTTCCCTTATTTACTAGGTGAGTCACCTGGTCATAGAAGGAGATCAGGTTGGTCAAACAGGACCTGCCTTCCATGAACCCGTGCTGGCTGGGCCTGATCCCCTGGTTGTCCCACACATGGCTTGTGAGCGCCCTCAGGACGAACCGCTCTATAATCTTCCCCGGCACCGAGATCAGACTGACTGGCCTGTAGCTCCCAGGATCCTCCTTCTGGCCCTTCTTATAGATGGGCGTCACACTGGCGAGCCTCCAGTCGTCCAGGACCTCCCCAGTTAACCAGGACTGCTGATAAATGATGGAGAGTGGCTTGGCAAGCTCCTCCGCCAACTCCCTCAGTACCCTCGGTTGGATCCCATCCGGCCCCATAGACTAACTATACCTTCTAAACCAGTAATATTCCTTATTCTGGAAGGAATATTCTGGATATTCATATAATATAAATCTCAGTGTGCAGGAATATTCAAAGGCAATTAGTTGCTGAAACAATATGTAATTATATTTACAATATAGTTTATTTTCTTGAGGACTGATGGTCTAAGCCTGCTACGAATATCAGCCATACTGATAGTGAGGAAACTGAAACTAGTGTTCTGCCAACACTTTGTCTCTGAAATTTTCAAAGTATATCACCTGAATGATGCTCCAAATGTTGGTTTGTATTCTTACTTTTTCTGTATAGTCTTAAAATTTTCAGCTGCTGAAAATCAAGAGGGATAAATCTTTTAGTGCAATTTTTGAATGTACTTTAAACTGACAGTCTTTCTGTTATTTATAACATGATTTATTAGGTGTTTGTATTATCACCTTCAAATAACTTCTTTGACCCTGTTACACGGCTCCACATTGATCATTGTCAGCAGAACTGCAGCTGTGTGCATTACTGCATTTTTTTGTCCTTATTATAGAAACATATTGTTGTTCATAGTTTACTACTAAAATAACAGTAATAAATGAAAACATATTGGCATATATACCATTTTTAATTTCAACAGATGAAATGTTAATCTCTAGACTGGTGCATTCAAATAAGTAAGACATCCTGAAGTTCTACTTCTTGCTGGTTGGTTTATGATGATTCACAGATCATTGATACTGAATTAAACATAGAATAAATGGACTTCTATATAATTTCTAATTGTCTGAATTGATGTTGGTTCAAACCTTTACTGTAAGGATTCATAGAAAATACAGTATCTGGTAAAGGTTAGTGTATGTTTTTACACAAATGTTTCAAGCTCATGTGGATACCAGGAGCTAGATATTAGATTGAAATATTTTTAAATATTTCCCAGCCTTTGTTTATCTTAAAGCATATTTTTGTTAGAGACATGTAATTTAAACAAAAATAAATATTTTAAATGTTGAAAGATACTACAATACAACATTTTGAGTCATTTTCTGGACATACAAATGATATGCTTTTGGTGAAAAGCTTTCACATCTTCTGTTGCTACATTACCAGAAAGAGAGAGTAGAACTAAAAAAAAAAAAAGATTCCCAGTTAATTATCATATGTCTTCAATATAGGTGTAAAAACCGTAAATGTAAGAATTATCTTCTCCATATTATGTGTTTTGTAATCAGGTGATTTAAGTCCTGTACATCATTGCTGTGTCGGATAGTATTACAGGAGGCCAAAATGTATTCTTCCTCTGTCAGGAGGTGAGCTTAAATGTTTTCATTTCCCTGATTACATATAAACACAACTTTTCCTTTTAATTATCTTGATGATAGCACAACATACACTGAAAAGTAATGTAGGTATATGTTTTATCATAAGTATGATTAAATGGGTCAAATATTAATTTTATCATCTAGTCTAAACTTCTTTACAGGGTAAGTTACATGAAAGTGCCTTATATGCTTTGCAGACTAAGCGTAGGAGTATTACAGATTCTGAAGCTCAGACAATGTGCAGGAACACTTACTGTGTCAGACCTTTTAGGGCCTAGGATTAGGACTGGTTTTTTTATTCAAATTTACTTAATTATTTTCTTACCCCCAATAAAAATAATGTTAGTTATAACATGAGATACTGAAATCTTGTTCTCAATCGAGTAATGTTTTCTATGTTAAATCATCTCCACTGCAGTCACCTTATTTCCACATCATTCTCATTATTTCCTCTCTCTTACGATACTGGATTCCTCCCCATAGCCTTTCACCTCCTACCACCACACACATCGGTCTACCCATGGCTGGAGAAAAGGTCAAAGATAGTAAAGCTGGATCCATGTGTACTGAGTGGCCAAAAGAAAAACTGCTGATTTCAAACCAAAGCTTTCCCTCAATGGGACTGTTCACTTGGATCTATTACATCTTCCCAGCTGCTGTTTCAAGGAACTTGCAGAAACTTAGTAGTTACTTCGGTATATCTACTCTTCGTCAAACTTGACTGAATCTGGAAAGCCTGTGAAAATTTCTGATAGGGAAACTAGTAGCAAAAGCCTCTTTTCCATGGAGGAATAGCTGAACACTTGTTACAGTAGAATTTATCTGAAAATAATGAATTCTTTGATATAGAATCAGTTTGAATATGATTTAAATTTTCTCTTGTCAAGGAAAAAGGAAGTCAAAAGATACTAAACAGTTTTATTGTTTAGGTTACATATATTGATAAATACTTTAGAAGAACTTTTAAAAGATATTGTCAAAGAGGCAATCTGAAGGGGCATGAGGGAACATTTTTTTCTTGTGACATCCATTGATGATTACAAGATTCCCAGTACAAGAATAGCCCATTCTTAAAGCAGGTTTTGGATGGAGTGCAAATAACTTGTCTTTTTATGTGGTAAGATTTACACACACACACACTCCGTGGGGCTGTAAAAAGCATGTTTTTACATGCTTTATGGGAGGTCTTTACATAGGCAATCACCCACAGTGAATGAATTGAGAGTTGATGAATGGTTTCACAGATTTAGCACCTGGTTATAATTCATCCCTGGGGATTTAGGACTTCTAGTTCACATTGCTAAAGAAAGGACTTCCATATTTAGTATGAAGAATTCACTTTTGGAATAAGTAAAAAAATAATATTTGTAACCAGACCTGATGACTTTGCATAAATATAAATTGTGAGAATACAAGGTATTCCTTCCCCCAAAAGCTCTTCTACATAATTTGCACAGTGGACACATATCGGTGAATTTAGCTGAGTGTCAGGGAGTCACTAATTTCTGGGGTAAATGCTGGTATCTGAACTTATTTATTTATTTTACCAGATAGTAGCCCATAAATAAGGTCCAATTTTGTTGACCTGACATTTTCTAACAAAAACACTTTACAGAAAATGAACAAACAAGCAAAAACCAACTAACAAAAATTACTTTTTTTGGTGTATCTATCTTCTTTGCAAAAACCAGGGTAACCTCAAATTTCACCTATCCCAAATGTATGCACATGTGTAAGATATACAGGTTGGGATCTAGTTGTTTTTTTTTTCTTGAAGTAAAAGAAGATTTGGGTTTTGCTATTACTAAGAGTAGTTTTCTCACCCAACTACAGCTGTATATTCTCTTTCACACCATTTTCACAGCCATGTTTCTTTCCTGCTTATTTGGTGCTGAACACAGCATTAAAAAGCACTTCCAAGAAAAAAGGCCCATTCTTCAAATTTGTATTTTGCAGTTTAAATTTAAAATCAAAATTATCTCAACAGAATTTGCATTTTTCACCAAGGGTTTGTATTCATCATATTTTACAGGAAATATTTTTTTCTATTAAAAAAAAAAAACAAACACAAAGAAAAAAGAGGTTGAAATAATCTTATACTGCCGAAGTAAATCTTATACTGCCGAAGAATTTCCTTGAGGAAAATCACTTTACCTGTATAGTGCATTGATAATTCTCCTTAATGTCGCTTGCCAGCCTTTCTGCCCTTTTCCTAGCTTTTGGTAATAGCTTTTTGTTAACATTAAGGGACCAAGTAATACATATGAAGAAAGCTTGACAACCAGCAGCAAGTAGCATATGCCCCTGTTCCACACATCCTCCATCTAGTACTAGCACATCATAAGCAGAGACAAGCATAGAGAATTTGAATAGATCCTGATGAAAATTATATAGTTACTATGTGAAAAATTGTTATGGAGGATGACCTGCTGCAATGGAGAAGATGCTCAGGGGAGGATGCTCATCTAGAAACCCCATCACTTCTGTTCCCAGCTGGCCGATAGGGAAGGTTTTCCTTTTCTCTTTCTCTCTCCCTCTTACTCCCTCTCTTTCTTTCCCTACCACTCCACCTTTTGTTTTCAAAATTCCTCAAAAGTAACTTTCATCACTAGAGTGAATATATGCCATTAGTTATCAAACACTCTAATCTTTCTCTTTGTAAACTATTCTTAACATACTTTGTGAAACATTTCTCCTTCACATCTAGAGAAGGATAAATCCTGTTGTATCTTCAAAATATACCTTTACCTAACTATATGTTTGGGTAATAGGTGCAGAGAGACAGAGAGAGAGAGAGAGTGTTGGTACATGCACGCTGAGCATGACAAAATAGATCCTTCAGCTTATCTTCTTTAAAGAGAAAATTCTAATTTTGTCTGTGAGACGAAACAGTTACTTCATGTGACTGTGGAACTTTTTCTACCAGGGAATAAACTGTGGGTTTTCATGACTCTTCATTAAAAACTTGCAGACTACAATTCTCAAAATAATTTAATTGTCAGATGAGAGATGTGGTAAGAACTGATGTTAAGATAAATAGACAGTGTACTTCTGGAGGTGCTTATGGAAAATTCTGTACTTGATTTTATAATGAAGATGAGTTTAATAAAACAGAAAGTACATTGGCAAAGAAAAGTAGCTAAGATGAAGATGGATCTCAGTATCCCATTTCTGTCAGACTGCAGAAACTGAATTGGAATGTTTCAGGTTTTGAAAAGCTTTTTTTTTTTTTTAACAAAACATAGAAGTGTACACATTAAATATTCACAGCTGTTGTATTATTAGTGGGGTTAAAGTCAAGTTTCTTTTCTGTCCACATCATTGTGGCCACAGTACACGCTGAAAGAGGAGACTGAAATAATCTTGGGGAAACATTTACAGCATTATCCACTGTTCCTTCTCTGGCAATCTAGATGGCTCTGTAACTAAGAGTGCTAGAAGCACTCAGAAGTTAGAAGCAGCACAGATAATCAACACATAGCTCAAAAAGGTGTATAGCCAAAAATTCAACAATACATTACTATGTGTGGTCAGGTGTCTTCATTTCCCCATTGTTTCTTCAAAAACACCATAGCATAGGGAGAAGACCTGTCCAGGCTGATGTGCCAGGATTATGTTGTCTGACAGAAAGTATATCCCACATGTCACAGAAGAATTCCTACAGCAATGAGCTAAGGTTTACTTGACTGGACCAATCTGGATACATCTCCATGTCACAGTCTCTTCAGAAGTGAAGAAGATTGTACCTTTACAGTCCTCAACAATACCTTGTGGACTTGCTATGGCCATTATACTTTATCTATGTAACAAACTAATCCACCTGCACTCCAACTTGGTTTATCTGGGTGCCACAATTCATGCAAAGTGCACTTCCCAGGGGGGACTGATAAAATAAGCTGTACTCTTTTATAGTGCAGCCTATTTGAGGACAACTGGTTCAGTTGCAGGAGTGCAAGGAAGAAAGGGGGAGTTCCCTGTATCACTCCAGGACACGCAAGAGTCAGCGAAACCGAGAGATAATAGTCTCATGCAGAAGCTCCCATGCTTACAGCTATCATGAGTTGTCATAATGTTTACAAAAAGTAAGCTAAAAAACAACCATGCTTTACACTCCCAGGAGATTCAGAAGAGAGGTTTTTTTATCAATTCTTACCTAAACTAGTTCTTTAAAAGGCCAACTACCATAATGTGGTGGGGGAATCAATCTAAAAGCACAAACAATTATTTCCTATTTATGACCAAATATATTTTTTGCATACCTCAGACTTTAACAAACTAAGAAATGCGAAGATTCCTGCACAGTTCATTCAGATCAGCTGCACTTGACCATAAAGAAGGTAACAAACAGAATGCTCTCTCCTCATCTCCAGGTGCAATGTTTAAGTAAGCATAGATAAAAACGAAAAAAAAACCAAGGTTGGGAATTGCCACATCATAATGGGAGAAACTGGTGTACAGTAAGCTCAGTACAATCAAAACTGTCACGCAGTAGTTAGTAATATTAATGAAGACTTTAGCATGCCTGAGTTTCATTTATAAACAAAATATATAATGTTAAATAAAACAAAAAATGTCCTTGAGTCTAAAAAATATTCATCAACTGCTTTAAAGTAGATGTTTGGCACTAGCAACCATCATAAACACAGTATTGCAAACGTTCACACTTGGCCTGTCTTATTAAAAATAAACAAGTAAATTCTAGTTAGACATTTCATCATTTCTTAGCATTTCAAAATAAATATGAGAGATTGAAAGTAGGAATTCTAATGGCTTGTTCCACACAAAAGATAAAAATGTGTTAGATAGAAGGGAGTATTCACTGCCATAGTTTATACATACCTCTAGCTGAGGGGAAAACAAAGACTGTCTCTTTTTACAGGGCCATTCAATAAAAATAAATTATATACAGCAGTCAATTTCTGGCTCTAAATATGTTATTGAAAGAAAAATCTGTGATAAATAGAGTATGTACATTAGTGTGATAATGGAAAAGAGGAAATGGCACAATTTTGTTACAATAAAAATTCTCAGTAATTTTGTAAATGTAGGACATTTATGTAAATTTTAAACAATGATTCTTTGCAGATTCACAGTACCATTTACAAAACATTGAACAAGATAATTCTGTGTTTCCTTAGCTACAGCATGTCAGTTGTGGTTAGAATACAATTAATACATCATTTCAAACTTGATGCATGTAATTTAATTTGCTTTCATTAAAAAAATAAAAAGTTAGCACAAACAAACAAACAAACAAAACCCCCAAAACCATGCTTCTTTCCATGAAACTGTGAGAGATCAGAATTATCATTAAACTGACAAAGACTATTAGTAACCTGGGAAAAAAAATAAACAAAAATGAACCAGTTGAATTTGTGGGTTCTTTTAAGGGAAAATGGGTAAACAAGGGCCAGGTCAAGCACAAAAATTGTCTGAAGGTTAGTAGTCATGTACTTAATCTTTTGTCACTGCATTTGCACAAATGTCAGTCCTGCAAAGATTTATTTGTTGTTTCACCAAGTTGATATATAAGTTTATTTCACTCTTTCCCTGTCAATACTTCTAGGTATATAACTGCAAGAAAGTGTTAGAAAATCTTACAGAGAGATTCTTAAACAAATAGATTATGCTTTAAGAGATGTTTCATCTAAATATACCCTCTCATCTTTAGCGAGATTTCCTTGTTTTCTTTGCTGTTATCATTATGCCTCTGACCTGTATTTTAGATATAGAGTTGTATGACCATCGGATAATTCAGGTGGGAAAGGATCTCTAGTCCAACTTGCTGCAAGGGCAGCTCTGAAGTCAGAGCTGGTTGCTCAGATCTGCTCAGGTCTGCTCATGCTCTCATGCTACATCCAGCCAGATCTTGAAAATCGCCATTGTTTTACAATCTTTTTGGGCAACCCACTCTATCGCTTCACTGTCCTATTGGGAATTTTTTTTCATCATACCCAATGTGAATGTCTCCTTTTCCAACACACGTCCATCGTCTTTCATCCTCTTACCACACACAGCTGTGAAGAGCCTGGGTCCATCTCCTTGCTGACCTCCCCAGGCACTGGGGGGGCTGTTGTTAGGTTCCCCCTTACAGCCATCTCTTCTCCAGGCTCAACAATTCCTTGTCCCTCAGCCTCTTCTCACAAGGCAAGTTCTCCAACCCAATACAGACCCTGTGGTATCACCTAATAATCCATTAAGGGGTGGGCCCTTACCTAACTGCCCAACCACCCAACTGCCTGTTTTACTCCTCTAATTCTCCACTCATCCAGACCATAATATCTCAACTTGGATACAAATATGTTCTGATGTGGTTAAAAACTTCAGACCGGCCTGAAATACCAGGAATATTTGTTTAAAATTAGTTCAGACTTTCTTTTTTACTAAATGCTCTATATTAATCATTCCAACAGAGATTTTATAGTGCTACTCTTAAGAACTGGATCCGTATCACTTTGAAGGGACTAACAGGGCAAGAATGAAATGCAAATTCTATAATCCACATAGGGAAACCATATTGAACCATTTACCCTCTTTTTGCATTAATAGGTGATACTGATGAGAAATAGATCACTAAACCATGCAAATATTTCACCCCCTTTCCTCCTTCTCAGTAAAACAGGAAAACTTAGAAAAGTATGGTAAAATCAAGCAAATATCAACTTTACTCAGAAGTCTAAATTTTGGCTTATCCTTGAAAAGAAATGATATTTATTTATATGCTATCTATGTTGGTTAGATTTTAAAGGGTGATATCAAGCTGAAGTTCTCTTTTATAAGGTTATAACTTTTATTAAGTTCCCCAACTACTAAACCTAAGATTATTCTCAAATTAAATGGACTATTAATTAAAAATATAATAGAGGAAATACACACAGTGGAAACCAATTAAATCAGCTGGTGTTCCAGTTAGCAGTGATAATACTGTAGTTCCAGATATTCTCTGGCATGATTGTATCAGAAGGCAAAAGTTTAATTTTTTTGTGATGATAGAAACTATTCAATTGTTTCTCTTTAAAAAAGCAATAAAGGTTAGGAAATTTGTGTTCTTTCTTTTTTTTTTTTAATGTTTCTGTTCACTTTTATGATTTTTGTGTCCGAGATGTTTATTTATTCACATAAATATCAAATGCAAAATACTTTTTTAAGAAAATACATCTATTCCGAAACACTGAGTTAAAGTGACCAAAAAGATCTGATCCTGTATTAAATCCGACTTTGCTCTTAAATTTTTAATGAGTTAGTTCTCTTAATACTTTATTTTGTAATGTATTAAACTCTTGAAATTTGCTGTATATAATTCTTGCCATTTTTGTTGTCTCTGCAAAGCATATGTATTTTCCCTCAGTAATAATTATTCATAATGGATTTTTAATATGTGATGTTAATGGTAATTCACTTATGGAATTCATTAAAATATTGAAATAATAAAGTTAACACAAGATGCAAATACATTTCTAAGGTGTACTTGAGTATCCGAAAACATTCTAGGCAATAACTATATTGTTTCATTTCGATTCAATATTAGTGATGTTAGAGAAAGAAGAAAAAGCACAGTAAAGATACTGTGAAGTAAATGAAACGAGTATTTTTAACAACATTTAACTAATTCCTTTCTGGAGCCTGTTTAATACTGGGATTATTGGAAAATATTGATAAACTTAAAGGATCATTACTTTTAGCAATTGCATCAAATAAAAAAATAAATTTATAATTAAATAGAGGAATGATACTTTAAATAATAACAATGGACATAATATTTACTTGTTGTAGATGACTTTTTAAAATCAAACTGAGGTTCTTAAAATACAGTATGATAGGAATACAATATTCTTTTGGCTTCCTACATCATCTCATTTATCATGTAAATAAATTGACAGTAGCATTCAAAAGATTTGTTTTTCATAATACCCCAATACAAAAAGCCATCATTTACCAAGGCTATGAAAGGCTGTAGTACACAAAATCACTATTCACTATGGAACAACCAATTTTTAAAAATAAGTAAACTGTAAAATTGTGTACTGTCAATTTACACACACAGTTGTTCCAGATACATAACAATAAATAATGTTTTTATTTATTTATTAATGAAAGCTGTTTGTCCCATCATAAAGGTGACTTCAAACTTCTGTTTTGCCAAAGTGAATTAAAGCTGAAGTGTTTTGCCAAAGTGAGTGAAACTGAAGCTCCAAAGAGGAAGACAGAATATTACCTACACCAAAAAGATTGAAACATGTTTCAGTTGAAGAAGGTCGAGTGTAAAATTGTACTCTTTAGGTTTTGGCTCTGATAAAAAAAACTTAATTAAGACTAGAACACATTAATTGAAAGCATGAGAAGTGGTAAATTTCTGCAAATATAAAAGTTTCAATTTTATGTTGATTTTTGTGAAGTCATAGTCTTACCTCTTCCTCAAATATCATTTTGCAAATAGTTCACATAGCAATAATTCCTCATATTGCATTGTGCATATCTGTATGTACATCCTTTAAGACATGATGGTTTTATGGTACTTTTTATTTGCAAGAATCCAATGTATCTTACATTTTTTAAAAAAAAAAACTTTTTGTTCTGTGTGCATCACACAGAGAAATTACTTCCCTGTCATGGAAACAATCATTTCCGCACAGGACAATGATGTTGTTTCAATGTACATAGCACTGAACAAGAGATGAAGAATAGCACATTCAATCTACAGAGCTTAAAAGCTTGTTTAAAAGATAAAACGAAATATGAAAATAGCTGAGGTTAATTTTTTTTCGTGAAAAATCACTAAATCTTTAAATATTTGGATTATTGCAGAAGTTGTTCTTTATTCTGCATTGAAATTCCAGACCTTTAAGTTTTCATTTCTTCCTCTCCCTCTTCCCTTATGGAGGGGTATTTCTATAATGAGAAATTAGAGAAAGTGTATTTTTCTTTATCACCAAAGCTAATGTCTGCATATTTAGGGATTTCCTTCGAAGGCGCCTCATCCTGACACCACTTACCTTGTGAAATCTGACAAAAGCACAGCCAGAGGTACTCTGACTCCAGCCATAGTAATGGGATTGAATGTTGCTGAATGACTCACAGTTTTATGCAAGGGAAGTATTAATCAGTAAATCCTGTCAGACCTTTTTCCTAAAATAAAAGGTAATGCTTTCTATCTCTGCTGCAGTCACAGAATGAACAGCAGCTAATCCTGATGTCTAATTCTGAACAAAATGATTCTTCTTCTTCCAGTAATCCACCATCTGATGAGTCACTTCCTACTTTCTGACTGTTGGATAGGCAGATCTCCTACAAGAAGGAAATGTTTCACACACCAAGGTCAATAATATTGATATTTCAAGCCTACTTAGGAGGCATATTGTCAGTTACTGTGAATCAGCTCCTGTTCTCGGCACATCTCTGTTCCCTCTTAAGGACTGTTCTTGTAACAGAAAGGAACGGCATGGCTTGCCATTACTTAAAGTTGGGGAGTGTTGCAAAATTAGGCTTATTCACTGTCGCCAGTTTTACTTGCTGTGAAACTATCAACTAAGTAAGCATTGCTAATTTCATGATGTCAAGATTTATTATCAATGCTAGCCATCATGGCCACTCTATGTTTTTAATCCACGGAGAGATCATATGTGAAAAACAAAAAGGTTATGAAAATAACATTAATTAGTGCAAACTGATACACTGAAAATTAAGTCTAACTGCATGATTAAATAAGGTATTCTAATGATCACCATTTTCTAGAAACTGTAATTTAGCTTGGAAGAAGATAACTGAACTGGGCTACTTTAATGTAATACCTTCTATACCTTCAAATCTCCTAAAACGTACATAGAGCCAACATAGCACCATTATGTCAACGAGCAAGAGTCTGAGCAATAACCTAACCAAAATGAAGCAGAGATGCAAATCCAGACGACATCCAGAAATGTCCGCTAAATCCTTAATTTCGCATGGAATATGTAGCCTGTGCGTCTTACCCCAGATTCACAGTATCTAACATCAAGTATATAACAAAGCACTTAAAATACAAATTACCTATTCACCCACTGTGTACTCAGGTACATTTCTGAAGGATAAAGGAAGGAAGCTGGGTTCCCTCTTCTGTGTGTTTCTTGTTTTCTCTGTTGTCTTCTTTCACTTCTTTCTTTTTAATTTGGGTTTAATAACCCTCCAGCTTAGCTAACAAGAGAGTGTTCTCTGACACACTGCTGAGAACTGCTGAGGAGAGAAGCAGCTAAAAGCAATGTTTTACACAGCTTGATGCTTCTACAAGTTTGCTTGGTCTTTGCTGGGCTGATAAAAGAATGTGTGTGTGCGTATGTACTTCTCAAACAAAAAATTTGCAAGTTAAATGTCATCACTAGCAAGAAGTCCTACAGTTTAATCTTTCTGCTTCTGTGGTTTTTTATCTTCTTTTTTCTTTAAGAAAACTGGAATTCAATTAACAGTAGTAACAACAGCTCCAAGCTGTCTTGCTCGCCTTCTTTTTTTCCTTAAAAAATAGGATTTTTTGTCATATTTAATATATTTTTAAAATAAAACCAGGCAATGCATCACACTTTATATCTAAATATTATATACATGTACACAATTGAAGGAAAAAAGTTATATTGATAATATGAAAACTATATATAACATTTCAGTGTTGTTATCTCATGCTTGTTTTCTGCTCTTTTTTATAGTTCTGATAAAAGATTTTAAAGTAGTTACTAATGAAAACAGATGAAGCAGAAGCACAGATCTATGTCAAAACCATGAATATATGTTAAAAAGAAACTTGACATGAGTATATGTTCAGGTTCTGTGATGGTTTTCAGATGCTCTATTAATCTGGGTATAAAGCTGTACTGAGACTATGAGTCAGATTCATCTCAAGAACCAGACATCTTAGCATAGGTGTTTGCTTGAATATCAAGATGAACATCTCTTTTCTTTTGGCGCTTTTTCAGGTTTAACAAATAAAATGTCTCTGACATAAACTTTAAAGTAAGTGGCATTTTAAAAAAAGGATGAGGTTTTTCTTTTTTTGTGAAGATATGATGGATGAACGTCAGACTTTCATAGCTAGAAATCTTGACTGAAGTTTCTCCCTCAGTTCACCATCTGAAAAAATGAAGACAGTGGTGTTCTTTACATTGCATTAAAGTAGATACATTGTTGTCTGGTGTTCTTAACTGCAAAAGTACAAAATGCTCTCTATAAACAAATACGGTTTATTAGATATATCTTACTGTAAAAGCAAAGTGTAACATATATGTATAGGCTTACTCTTGGTCAATAAATTCTGTCTGCTCTTTCTAAGTATTATGCTTGTAAGGATCAGATTTTACAAAATTGTACATTTTTTAAAGCACTCCCAGTAAGCTTGCAAAGGAAATAATCAAAATGCACGATAGAAATAATTGCTACCATCAGAAAGTGCTAAATAATATTTGCACTTTACATTTTACAGTTATTCAGGACCATCCTTTCTTACAAAGTTTGACTGCAAAGTAATGTCTCTACTCATAGGTGGTAGATATATTTCAAATCTGACATGTCTTCAGTAACTGATACTGAGCATATGAAGGATTATTGGGCTTTTCTTTTCTTTTTTTCTTTTCTCTTTTCTTTTCTTTTCTTTTCTTTTCGCTTTTCTTTTCTTTTCTTTTCTTTTCTTTTCTTTTCGAAAAGCCTGATCCTATTCATTTTTTCTGCTAATACTATTATAGCAATGCTCTAGCACAATCAGCTAGTATTCTCAGGTTTTTGTACTTTAAAGGTAAATATTTTGGTTTGAATCAGCTTTTTTCCTTTGTTTTGTTTTGGGGTTTTTGTTTGATTTTATATGTTTGTTTGTTTTTTTCTTTTACTTTACCTTTGAATGAGGAGGTACTACTCCTTGAATTGTGTGTCTCAGACCAAGAAATTACTCCACCATCTAACATGAGAAGTTATTGCTCTTTTCATCTTCTAATTCAATGTGAAGACCTTGTGCTGAGGGGCTGCAGGAAAAATTATATTTAAATATCCCAACATATTTTTTGTTATTTTCCAACTTTTCTGAACTGTTAAATTGCACAAATACCTTAAGAGCATCATAATATTAAAAATTTGGGTGCCACCCACAATAACACTAATAATAATAATAAATCCATGTTCTAGAAACTTAAAAGAGTTACCTTTTTTTTTTCCCCCTGAAAGATCCTATAAAGGCAATGTGTTGTATTCAGAGGATCAGTGAAACTGGAAATGGAAATAGAAGATAACTTTGATGGTCATGTTGTCTCTCCCTCTTTGTCTTCTTCATTTTTTTTCCCCATTCAGATATCAATTGAAATGTGTAACAAGGCCCAGCTACTTACTTCAGGTCCTTTCAACCTTGTTTTATACAGGGTAGTAGAAATTCTGGGTATGTTTAAATGATATATGCAGGCATAAGCTCCCTCTGTCCATGGTTTAAACAGGCCTGAGTTGTTTCACTTGATCTGAGTAATCTAAAACCCATAATACTGGTGTAATGTTAATCTGAGTTAATAAACTTGACTTGAAGTTTGAGCCCATCTGAGCCAGTTTGATTGGCTCTTTGTAGTGGTACATTCATACCCGCCCCTTCTTCCCTGGGCCACTTGTTAATATGGGCCGCTTGTTGATCTCAGAAATTTCCATGAAACCTCGGCCTTGGTGTATTGAGTCTGGCAGTTGAGTGCTCCTTGACTGTATCAGAAACTCTGCATAGCTGAGGCTGGGAACATACTCCTACAGCCTGGCCAAGGTGTCCAGTAGAACACCGAAACCTTGAGAATTTTTTAGTAATTACCACCTGGGACTGTGGCCAGGATGGAAATTTACGGATGACTAAAGCCAACCATCTTGTGAACCTATAAACAGTGGTCCTAAGTGAGGCCCTTTGAGCTCTCCTGGACCGCAGCGGCTGCACCCAGCATCTCCTTCTGAGTGGAAACCTCTCAGAGCTTGCGATCTTTCAAGCCTACGATATTTGGAGGACCACTGGGTCCTGGGTGAGTCCTTTTCGAAGCTCAACCCTTCGCCCGTTGAGAAGGAATGCCTAGACATTCGACGTGAATATTTCTTCACTGAAATCGAGGGGAATTTTTAACAGGTACCTTCTGTATATTTTTATATATATATGTTTCTCTTTGTGTGTGTGAACCAATAGTAAGCATAATCTTAATTTGTGTGTAATTAAGTTGTGATTGTAGTAGACTTACTAACTCACTTTGCAAATATTGAATAGTTAATGATTAGGCGTTACTAAAGTGTGTTAATGATTAGTTGATAATTAAGTGTTGCTAAATTGTGAATGAAACCTAGACTGTCCCTGAAATATAAACCCTTAGATGATTTTCCTTTATATGTTTCACCCATGTAATAAGTAATAGAGTGAACCTTGCCATCGAATTCTTATGGAGGTGGAAAAATTGGAGCAGAAAGTTATCAGGATGATCAGGCCCAAACCATATGGTCTAGGATGAGAAACTGAGGGCACTGGACTTGTTTGGTCTGGGGAAGAGGAAGCTAAGGGACATTCTAACAGGAGTTTCAACTGTTTGAAGGTTAGTTCCAAAGATAGAACCAAGCTTTTCTCAGTACTGTCAGAGTATATAACAAGGGACAATGACCAGAAGTTTTATTTTGGGAGGATCTGATATTAGGAAAACATTTGTTGTTAAGAGGATAGTCTAAGACTCCTAAAAAAAAAAAAAACAAAAGAAAAAAAAGAATTTTTGAGTATCAGTTTCTTTCACATAAACACCTATGTTTCACCTATAGACACCTAAGAGAATGCATGAACTTTGCCATTCTTCTCAGTCTTACTTTGACTAGAGAGCTTCCAGGAACCCTTTCTTTTCAGAAAGAAGGTCTGATTCCCCAAGCCTGTCATTTACGCCTGTGCAAAGTTGATGGATTTCTATAATAGCAAAAGCATTCCTTTTACATGCAGTCTGGATAGACAAATATAAATGATACAATAGGTCAAGGCAGTTGTTGCTCAGTGCTTTAAAAAGAGTTCAGTACCTGATGTACCATGCAAGAGGCAGTCAGTCACCCAGACATACAGCATATAATATGTCTCTGATTTAGGTTAGATTCAAGGTCTGTATTTATAAATAGGCAATTGCTTTCATTGTAACTACCTTCATGTTGCATCCCACATATTTAGTCAAAACAAATGCAAAAAATGCAAAAGAGTGGGATTCATATAGTCAAAGAGATATTTCGGTGAAAAAGAGATGATATGTGGTGCCTTTATCTGCACGTTACTGCAGATAAATACTGAAAAAAAATGCAGTATTTAGTGAACCTGATAGTGATAAAGTCCTTGACTTCAGTATAGCTAGTATTTCAGTATGTGATTTTAACTGGCAGCCTCTGTAATCCCCTGTATTTTTAAGAACTACCTGTATAAACTGCTGTATTTGTATAGATCATGGGTTTACGTGTTCCTTTTCTAGAGACTCTCTGACACATGATTCTACTAACAGTTGATAAGATATATTTGAACAAGGAACTTGAACGTCACATTTGAACACATGGTAAGGTCAAACTTAAAGCATGTGGTTTTAATCTTTTTTTCTCTCTTTTTGTAGACCATATATACGATGGATAAAATCACTAAAACCACCATTACAACCCATGGTTGTAAATGGGAGCATTCTTATTGTGGTTTTTTTCTGGTTAAAAAGAGTACACAATTCCTTTGTTAAGGAAAGGTTTTTATCCAGAACTACTAATGCGAACATGGTGATTTCTTGCAAACAAACCTGCAAGAGTCAACAGGAGTAGTTGACTCTTCAGGGCTGAAAAAGACTGCCAAACATCTGATTAGTGGCATCTTGCATGTGTGAAAGACTTCTACTTATTCTGCAAGATCTGGTTTCTGTAAGCACCAAAAGCTGTGTCTAAACTGAGCTCATCAACCACAGAGTCTGGGTCTTCTAACTGCTCAGCCAGATTATTTATTTTTTTCATGTAACACAACTCCTTTCCAAGATACTATAAAGCAGAAATCAGGGAGTATTGATATGTGCTTGGGTCTTAATTTTAAAAAGAGTTAGGGTGAATGAGCCCAGACATGATCTTGGGAGTCCTCCAGGGTCCACAAGACTCCCCAGACTGCTTTGACATCAGAATTTGCTGGGAGCTGTGATCCACAACTTTCTGCGAGGGGCCATGATTGATAACTTCCCTCTCACGCTGATTTCACAGCCCAGCAGCAGCCCAAAGCCCCTACCTTTCAGTGTAAGATGATCTTCCTTGTGCAAATGATGTTGCTTTTAATTCCCTATTCCTATTGAACTCAGCACTCAGTATGAGCTTCTGCCACACAGAGAGAGACTCTTCCACATACGAAAAGCTGTCATAAATCCTTCCTCTTTTACTACTTCTCATAAGGATCCTTCTCTCACATAAAGCAGATTATTGTCTGCAGGAAAGCAGCTGTCCCTAGCTCCCAGATCACGCTGAGCTCTATAGCAGCTGACCTCCTGTTGAGCTTGGATCTGTATCCTGCCTTTTGCCCCCACTTTGCACACTGAGGATGCACAGACATGCCATGCTTGTCCAGCTTACTCTATAGGCAATCAAGTCTGGGAGGAATGTGAAGTAATATGTCTTATGGAAATAAATATGATAATAGAACATGTTTATTACTTTGATTTAACTTTTTCTCCTGGCTGAATTATTTCATATTCTTGCAGGATATGACTAAGCAAGAGAATAAAAGTGTCACATTGTATCAGGGTATTATAATGTATAAGAATACTAAAAATAGTAACCATCAGAGTGAACCTGCTGCTTAACTCAGTCTTTACTTTCTGGAGAGTCAAGTACAAAAGTATCAGAGAATTGCTATAAGATACGGTATTCGCTCGTGAAGTGGAACTTCCACATACTACCCATTAGAAAATGCAGTATTTAGTCTGAAAGACAGGGAGGCTTCACTAGTGTTGTTTAGGAATAAGAAAATAAATAAGCTGTTGTTTAAGATTTACCTAAGCAATATTCTGTTAGTAATACACAGCACTTATTTTGGGCTAAGTTCTATAATGATCTGTTCAATTAATCTATTTTTATAGAACTTTAATTTTATGCTGCTTTTTTTTGTTTGTTTGTTTGTTTTTTTGTGCTACAGTAGTACAACTTGGACTTGCTAAACTAGACCAATATTTGGGCAGCTCTAGGAAGTGACAGACAGAGGAAAATTTCATCCTTTCAGATTCCTATTACAGGCAACTATGGTGTACACTGTGCATGATGAATATGTGCTTCCTTTTATCAATCAATCCTTGCAAAACAGTTTGCTTACATTCTGCATTGACCTGCATTTACAAGGGGAGTTCAATTCTTAAGAGGTTTATGTGTCAAAATAAGATATAGTGCAGTAACGAGCAGCTCTGTAGGAGCAGGTCAGGATAACAAGTAGCTGAACAGTCTACTGTATCACAGTTCTTTGTGTACCTGTCTATTTCTCTCTCTCTCTGTTCTACTTAATATTTTAATAAAATTAATTCTAGGTGTCTACACTTTGTACAATCATATATGAAGTTGTTAACTGAACAGATTTTCTCCACAATATGAGAGTTTACAGATTCTAAGGACTTTCACTTTTTGGTAGTAAATATGTTTGCACTTAGAATTATTCTGTGAGTTTTTCAAGTACGTTAAATAACTAAACCAAGGCAAGGAGGTCATATAATACTGAATGGTACTATTAAAACAAAGTGTAATTACTATATTCATGAGAAAGCGACAGATTATGTCCACTTATTAAGCCAACTGTCATTTTCATTTTGCAGCCAGTGGGAGTTTTCCTAATGACTTCTAAAGAAATTGGATCAATCCCGTAATGAACACAGAACACAGTGTTCTGGTTTCAGCTGGGATAGAGTTAATTTTCTTCCTAGTAGCTGGTATAGTGCTATGTTTTGGATTTAGTATGAGAAGAATGGTGATAACACACTGATGTTTTAGTTGTTGCTAAGTGGTGTTTATGCTAGTCAAGGACTTTTCAGCTTCCCATGCTCTGCCAGATGCACAAGAAGCTGGGAGGAAGCATAGCCAGGACAGCTGACCCAAACTGGCCAATGGGGTATTCCATACCATATGACATCATGCTCAGTATATAAACTGAGGGAGGGGGCTGGGGAGCAATGATCGCTGCTCGGGGACTGGCTGGGCATCAGTCAGCAGGTGGTGAGCAATTGCACTGTACATCACTTGCTTTGTATGTTCTATGATTATGATGATGATGATGATGATGATGATTACTATTTTACTTTATTTTATTTCATTTTTTTTAATCTCAACCCATGAGTGTTCTGACTTTCACTCTTCCGATTCTCTCCCCCATCTCACTGGTGGGGAGAGGGGAGAGTGAGCAAGCATTTGTGTGGTGTTTAGTTGCTGGGTAGGGTTAACCTATGACAGTCCTTTTAGCATCCAACATGGGGTCTGAAGAGTTTGAGATAATAACAGATTAACCAGAGCGTATTGAGGAATTCATATCTGTTAACAGTTGCCGGTCACAATATTGATTCCTATGTTCTCAATATTAGTTTATCTGATCTGCACCATGCTCTTGTTTTTGCTGTACATGTTAAAGATTGGTGTTGGGTTTTGCGGTCTGCTGTGCTCTGCAGTGATTAGTGATGTTTTGCCTGGCAGATTTGTTATTAAAACACTGGCCTTGAGTGTTACCTAGTATTTGGGTTTTGTACTGAAGCCATTACTGTATTTCGGGTACCACCTCATGGAGACAATTAGCAATTATATCTCTTCCTCTGAGAAGCTTTTTACGGAGGAAATACAGAATGGCACCTCCACTACCTTATTCTGTGACATTTCCTCCTTCATTACAATAACTTTTCAGTATCTTGAAGATCCTTGGGTAGTTAAGATACATCTGTCGGTATTTCTTGGTAATATTGTTTTGATTTTGTCTAAGGTTAATAAGCAATTTAAGAATATCACCCAGAGATCTGCCCCAAAGCTGGATAGTTATAAATGGCAGGGTATGTGGGATAGTATGAGCAAGTACCTAGGACAGTGGACACCTCCAATGTTTTGGAACTTCACCCCTGAACAAGTGCAGAATCCTGAAAAACTAGTAAAGTATTTTGAAAAAGTATGTTGTCACCCTGGCAACTCCAGAGAGACACAAATCACTGCAACGTGTTGGGGCCTGGCTCATACCTACCAAGCCCTGTTCAACAGTATTCAGAACCCTCAAGGGGAAGAGAAGGTCTCCGGATCTGATGACAAAACAACAGGCACTGCAGCTACTCCAACCCCTGTGACAGAGAACCAACCCATGCCGGTATCAGTGGCCCCTATACACAAGAAGAAGTACACAAGAAAATCAGCTCTTTTAGTAAGGCATGAAGATGAACCAAGGCCATCACAAGAACAGGAGAAGGAAGAGGCAGAAGCCATAAATGAGCCGGAAACCACCTGATCCCTATCCCAGAGTGAGCTGCGAGAAATGCAAAAAGATTTCAGTTGTCATCCAGGTGAGCACATTGTCTCCTGGCTGTGCTGATGCTGGGATAACGGGGCCAGTAGCCTGGAATTAGAGGGGAAAGAAGCCAAGCAGCTGGGATCTGTTTGTAGGGAAGGGGGCATTGACAAAGTAATTAGACAAGGGGCACAAGCCCTCAGCCTCTGGAGGCGACTCATATCAGGCGTGAAGGAAAGGTTTTATGTCACCCAGGCAAGTGGACCACCATGGAGGGAAGCATCCAGTACCTGAGGGAATTAGCTGTGCTGGAAGTGATTTATGATGATCTGGACAATAAGCAGCTATCCAAAGATCCAGCTGAAGTCAAGTGCACCTCTCCCATGTGGCAGAAGTTGGTATGGAGTGTACCAGCGTTACATGCGAACTCATTGGTAGTAATGACCTGGAAAGATCGAGAGGAACAAATGGTGGATGAATTGGCTGGCCAACTCCGGCAATGCAAAGAAAGTCTCTCTCCTCCCTACGGGCCTGCATCTCGGCTGTGGAGAAACTGCGGAAAACTGTCCTAGGAGGTACAGCAACTCAAAGAGAATAGATCCTGCTCCCCAGCTGTAAGGATCAGTATCTCAGCCATTAGGAGCAAGAGTCCCTCTGCTCAAGAGAGAGGATATCGTGGATGCAAACCACAGGGCACCCTGTGGTTTTACCTGCGTGACCACAGAGAGGACATGAGGCAGTGGAATGGAAAATCTACCTTGACCCTAGAGGCACGGGTACGCGAGTTGCAAGCAAAAACAATCACAAAAGGGGGTTCTTCCAGGAAAATTGTTGCTTCAGTTTCCAGTGGACAGTTCCCCAGACAGAGTAGAAGGGCTGATTCCACTTCCAATCTTAATAAAGGGACTTTTGATTCGCATCTACAAGAAGTGGGTAACAAATACTATGACCAGGACTAGAGAGGCCTTGCCTCTGGCCAGGTGGAGGAAAGGGACAACCGGGTTTACTGGACTGTGTGGATTCGATGGCCTGGCACATCAGACCCACAGGAGTATAAGGCTCTAGTAGACACCGGTGCACAGTGTACCCTGATGTCATCAAGCTATAAAGGGGCAGAACCCATCTGTATTTCTGGAGTGACAGGGGGGTCCCAAGAGCTAATTGTATTGGAGGCTGAAGTGAGCCTAACCGGGAATGAGTGGCAGAAGCACCCCATTGTGACTGGCCCAGAGGCTCCGTGCATCCTTGGCATAGACTACCTCAGGAGAGGGTATTTTAAGGACCCAAAAGGGTACCAGTGGGCTTTTGGTATAGCTGCCCTGGAGACGGAGGAAACTAAACAGCTGTCCACCTTGACTGGTTTCTCAGAGGACCCTTCTGTTGTGGGGTTGCTGAGGGTGGAAGAACAGCCAGGTACCAATGGCTACCACAACAGTGCACCGGCGACAATATCGCACCAACCGAGACTCTCTGATCCCCATCCATGAGCTGATTCGTTGACTGGAGAGCCAAGGAGTGATCAGCAGGACTTGCTCACCCTTTAACAGTCCCAGTGCAACAGTCTAATGGAGAGTGGAGACTAACAGTAGACTACCGTGGCCTGAATGAAGTCACGCTGCCACTGAATGCTGCTGTGCTGGATATGCTAGAACTCCAATATGAACTGGAATCAAATGCAGCCAAGTGGTATGCCACAACTGATATCGCTAATGCGTTCTTCTCAATCCTTTGGCAGCAGAGTGCAGGCCACAGTTTGCTTTCACTTGGAGGGGCATCCAGTACACCTGGGACCGACTGCCCCAGGGGTGGAAACACAGCCCTACCATTTGCCATGGACTGATCCACACCGCACTGGAACAGGGTGAGGCTCCAGAACACCTGCAATACATTGATGACATCATTGTGTGGGGCAGCACAGCAGAAGTTGTTTTTGAGAAAGGGGAGAGAAGAATTCAAATCCTTCTGAAATCTGGTTTTGCCATAAAACAAAGTAAGGTCAAGGGACCTGCACAGGAGATCCAGTTTTTAGGAATAAAATGGCAAGATGGACGTCGTCAGATCCCAATGGATGTGATCAACAAAATAACAGCCATGTCCCCACCAACTAGCAAAAAGAAAACACAAGATTTCTTAGACGTTGTGGGCATTTGGAGAATGCATATTCCAGACTACAGCCTGATTGTAAGCCCCCTCTATCAAGTGACTCAGAAGAACGATTTCAAATGGGGCCCTGAGCAACGACAAGTCTTTGAACAAATTAAACAGGAGATAGTTCATGCAGTAGCCCTTGGGCCAGTCCAATCAGGACAAGATGTGAAGAATGTGCTCTACACCGCAGCCGGGGAGAATGGCCCTACCTGGAGCCTCTGGCAGAAAGCACCAGGGGAGGCTCAAGATCGACCCTTAGAGCTTTGGAGTCGGGGATACAGAGGATCTGAGGCCTGCTACACTCCAACTGAGAAGGAGATATTGGCAGCATATGAAGGGGTTCGAGCTGCTTCGGAAGTGGTTGGTACTGAAGCACAGCTCCTCCTGGCACCCCGACTGTCGGTGCTGGACTGGATGTTCAAAGGGAGGGTCCCCTCTACACATCATGCAACCGATGCTATGTGGAGTAAGTGGGTCGCACTGATCACACAACGGGCCCGAATAGGAAAGCCCAGTCGCCCAGGAATCTTGGAAATGATCACGAACTGGCCAGAAGGCAAAGATTTTGGAATATCCACAGAGGAGGAGGTGATGCGTGCTGAGGAGGCCCCACTGTATAATAAACTACCAGAAAATGAGAAGCAATATGCCCTGTTCACTGATGGGTCCTGTCGCCTTGTGGGAAAGCATCGGAGGTGGAAAGCTGCTGTATGGAGTCCTATACGCCAAGTTGCAGAAACTGCTGAAGGAGAAGGTGAATCGAGTCAGTTTGCAGAGGTGAAAGTCATCCTGCTGGCTTTAGATATTGCTGAACGCATTGTGGCAAGATATTGCTGCCCAGGTAGAGAACCTGGCTGTAAAAGTACGTCACGTAGATGCTCACGTACCCAAGAGTCAGGCCACTGAAGAACATCACAACAACCAGCAGGTGGACCAGGCTGCTAAGATTGAAGTGGCTCAGGTGGATCTGGCCTGGCAACATAATGGTGAACTGTTTATAGCTCTATGGGCCCATGACACCTCAGGCCATCAAGGAAGAGATGCAACATACAGATGGGCTTGTGATCGAGGGGTGGACTTGACCATGGATGCTATTGCATAGGTTATCCATGAATGTGAAACATGCACTGCAACCAAGGAAACCAAGCGAATAAAGCCTCTTTGGTATGGAGGACGATGGTTGAAATATAAATATGGGGAGGCCTGGCAGATTGATTATATCACACTCCCACAAACCCACCACAGCAAGCGCTATGTGCTCACCATGGTGGAAGCAACCACCGGATGGCTGGAAACATATCCCGTGCCCCATGTGACTGCCCAGAACACCATCCTGGGCCTTGAAAAGCAAGTCTTATGGCGACATGGCACCCCAGAAAGAATTAAGTCAGACAACGGGACTCATTTCCAAAACACCCTCATAGACACCTGGGCCAAAGAGCATGGCATTGAGTGGGTGTATCACATCCCCTACCATGCACCAGCCTCTGGGAAAATCAAACGATACAATGGACTATTAAAGACTACGCTGCGAGCAATGGGTGGGTGGGACATTCAAGCATTGGGATACACATTTAGCAAAAGCCACCTGGATAGTCAACACCAGGGGATCTTTCAATTGAGCTGGCCCCTTCCAGTCAAAACTTTTGCGTACTGTAGATGGAGATAAAGTCCCTGTTGTGCACATAAGAAATATGCTCGGGAAGACAGTCTGGGTTACTCCTGCCTCTGGCAAGGGAAAACCCATTCTTGGGATTGCTTTTGCTCAAGGATCTGGGTGCACTTGGTGAGTAATGCGAAAGCATGAGGACGTCTGATGTGTACCTCAAGGGGATTTGATTTTGGGTGAAAATAGCCAATGAACTGAATTGTAAGATGTTAATTGCTATATAATACTGTATGTCATCACTTCTATGGCTATATATCATATCAATGGTATTACAGTACGAATCACCCAGATTAATGAAGAATGAACTTTGATGAAACTGAGCAAAGTTCAGTAGTGATGGAACCAGACCTGATTTCAGTGTGCAACAATCCAACACTGCACACCCTCTCTCCTGTCCTGAAGGACTGCTATAACAGATGGAGCCCAAAGTCATGGACTAAATGAACTCAATGGATATTTTAGGGGGATGGGCCATAGACTAAGGGATTGATACCTGTGTGTATATATCAAAAGACAGGAAAAGTGGTGGTGATTAATTGGGATGCATTGGAAAATGTGAGACCTTGGCATGACATAGATGGTATAGAATAAGTGGTGGATACTGGTACCAGGAGTGGTTTAACCCTAGCCAGCAACTAAGAACCAAAATGCCTCTCGCTCACTCTGCCCACCTCCAGTAGAGGGGGTAAAGAATCGGAACGGTAAAAGTGAGAAAACTCGTGGATTGAGATAAGAACTCTTTAATACTTGAAATAAAATGAGGTAAAATAGTAGTAGTAGTAGTAGTAGTAATAATAATAATAATAATAAAAAGAATATAGAAAGCAAGTGATGCACAATGCAGTTGCTCACCACCTGCCGACCGATGCCCAGCCAGTCCCCAAGCAGCAATTGCTTCCCCCAAGCCAACTCCCCCCAGTTTATATACTGAGCATGGCATCATATGGTATGGAATATCCTGTTGGCCAGTTTGGGTCAGCTGTCCTGGCTATGCTTCCTCCCAGCTTCTTGAGCATCTGGCAGAGCATGGGAAGCTGAAAAGTCCTTGACTAGAATAAACACTAAGCAACAACTAAAACATCAGTGAGTTACCAACATTATCCTCATACTAAATCTAAAACACAGCACTGTGCCAGTTACAAGGAAGAAAATTAACTGTGTCCCAGCTGAAACCAGGACACACAGATATCTGAGAAAAGATGATTACATGCTTTATAAAACATCTTATAGTTTCATTTATTTTTAAGAATCAGTTGCAATACCAGCAAACATTTAAAAGTAAGAACCATGGCTTAGCCAATGGTCTGTATATAGAATGAAAAGCCTGCATTCATAAAGGTTTTACCATATGTAAAGTTTGAATATCCAGTTTTAGTCCTTCCTGGTCCTATATGATCCCCACTGATACTCAGCATACACTGAGATATAAGATTGCCTTTAGAAAACTCATTACACAATCATAACCTAAATGTTTTTATTAAATTCACCTTTGTATTTTACCTTAATTGTAGTAATTATAAAATAGAATAATTCTTGATGAAAGCACTTCATTTTCTTTTTGTTTAGCTTATTCTACTGCTATATTTAAGATTCATTTCTAGATCTAATGATTAATGCATCTTTTTCTGAATATTGATCTGAATTTCTGCATTGTTAGTACCACATATTTTGTCAGTGTTTCTGAAAAGCCTTACTTATCCTTTAGATTAGAATTTTTATCTTCCTGTACTTGATATTCCACTCCTTGGTCATTCATTTGTGAAGTTTAATAAGACATCATTTAAGACAAAATTGAGGTAACTAATAAAAATAATTAAGTCAATAGAAGTTACTTTTCAAAATTTAGCTAGGATCTATATCAATGTAATCTGCTATTAGTTCAAAACAATCATAAGTTTTATAAACTAACAATACAGTAATATCTGTTCCTTTAATTTGCATTATAAAAATATTATGATGCAAAGTTTAAAGTTTAGATTCAGCTGATGAAATGTAATGATCTGCATCTAAGCTAGACAATAGAGTTTTCCCATATAGTCAGTTTAAGAAACAGACATCTCTAGAACACCATTGGCCTCAGTATAAAGTAGAATGTCTTAAACTTCAGATAAAGTATAAACAACAAGTGCTTACTTCTGTCCGTTGTGCATATAATCTAATCACTTGCTAATACATAAACATCTGCATGAACAATATCTAAAAATAAAATGTAATTAATAGCACATAATTGTCTGATTATATACATTACAGAGACCAAAAAATAAGCAGTCTGCTCATGAATGCAAAGGACTTCAATTTTTAACTTATTTTGCCACAGTGATTCTGATATTAAGGTCTTAGTTTTCTAACTCTGTTTCTTACTAATCATGCAACCTAAGATTGCTCTACACATATCTGCCCAACAGGATGCAATTTTTTGGTCTGACAGCTCCAAAGACAGCCCTGGAGGGCAGTATACTTGGTCTTGTCCAGCTATTCCAGCTCCCTGGCAAACTGGTAAGTAGAAGGAAGACAGAAGGTACTGATGTATGCCAAGACCTTCCTCTACTAATGTGCTTGCTGCTCTGACTGTCCTCTTCACAAGTCTTTTTATATGATTATCAATTAACTTAAAACAAGTAGGTTTTTAATTATTTAGAAATTAATAAAGGGAAAACATAGCGTCACTCCTTTGAGAGCAATCAATTGATGTTCTCCCCCATCCCACCCTTTCTCATAGCAGCCTGTGCATAGTATCTTTCTCTGAGGTCCAGTTTAGAAATATGTCATAAAACTCATGATTTGCTTCCAGTTACATTAAAAAAAGCACAGCTGAAAGTCATTTTTGTGTATCAGTGACTTATTTCACACTGTTTATAATTAAGGTATCAACTCCTCAGAAAAAATCCCTCTAGAGGGTTCATCACAGTGATGTCCCATTCCAGAGAGAAACCTGCAATTAGACTCCCATCAATAAGGAGTGAATTCATGTGAATTAACATTAAGCAAAAATATTAGGCTTGAGTTAAAAGAGAAATCCATCAACTCTGAGGTGGTAGTATGTCATAATATCACTGGAAATGGCAACCTCAGCAAGACACCGTCTCTGTCCTTAAATCATTATGGCCTACTTACCTGTGTAAGGACATTTGCTATGACCATTAGAGATCAACAGATATTTGTGTTGCATCTCAGTGATTTTTGCACGACAGCAAGTGAAGATAAAGACAATGTCATTATTTGTCAGAATGAACCTAAAATCCCCATGACTAAATTAAGTGTTTCTTCTGCATGATGGATGCTGTTTCTATGAGGACATTATGACACAGAAAAGTAGCTTATGCAGTTTCAACTAGTGAGCTGAATTGCAGACCATTTCAAAAGACCTACGTTCAAGGCAGCTTTCACTACTTTGAAAGTAAAATAAGCTACCTCAGTCTTAGTGAACTCTAAGTGTGCACACTTGGGAAATTAGTCCAGAAAATTTAACAGCATATTAGCAAACTGGCTTATTAAGCATTTTTCATTTAGCTAATCCATGAATGATTGAGATTCAATGATTTCAGTCAGGTGGCTGAATCATCAGTTTCTCAACTAAAAGTTCATGAAGACCATGATGAGAGAACTCATCTATTGCTCCTTAGTTTCTCTGGAAACACAAGCCATAAAAGTGACCTCCTTTAGCTGTGAAGTAGTTGGCTGTGCTATTGCTAAGCCAGTCACAGATATGACAACGTTATATTGATGCAAAGGAGGAGAAATTAATCAATCAAATATGTCTAAGCTAATTTCCCTATGCTGCCTTAATAGTTAACAGAATAAATGAGAGGGTATACTTCCAGGCCATAATTAATCTTCCTTTAATGTAGACATCTAAAATAGTTCAGATGAATTCTGCCCATTATGTGTGCTTTTCTCCCTTCTTAATCTGAAATAAAACTAGAAAGACTAGCTTGTCTACAACACTGGTGCCTAAAGATGTGTAACTGATTCTAATGTTAATTATAAATCTTACAGTTTCAAATTGTTTTGTTTCTGTCCCCTCAACAGAATAATAGAATACTTCAGTTTCTGTGAAGATGTCTCAATAAAGCTATCACTTACATATCTTCTAGAAAAAACACATATTTTTTCCACTTTAGATTATATTCTGAAACAATGAAATATATAGTAAATTATAATTTTACTTTTTATTTTTATTTTGTTTTTCTTGTTAGAGCTTTTAATATACCAATAATACTTCAACCAATGGCCAGTTTTCCAAAACAATAACTCTGAGTTGTTTCTAAGAAATGTGTGGCTTTCCAGTAACAACTTTCAAACTTCAGATTCACACAATAGAAAAAAGAAACATTTTTTCTTTTAATTGAGCTTTCAGTAGTAATTAGTTTAAAATAATTTTTTTAGAAATAATGCCAAAATCTAAGCATGTACCCAAATTGAAGGCTTAGAACTTCTCTTGAGAAAACTGAGTTTTAAAAACAATGCTGCAAGCACAACATATCTGATGACCTCATTTTTCAATAAGAGATGAGAACATTTAGATGATGCCAAATATATTTATGTCTTTTTACCAGGCTAGCAAAAAGTGGGTTAACATAACCCAAATATATTATTTACTTATGACAAATCAGTTTGGTCTTCTATATTTCATTTATGGAAATCTTTATTTCAATTACAGGAGTCCCATTGTCTTTCTTCTAATTTTTTATAATACATATACAATTGATATAAGGATCCTCAAAGTTGAAAATATATTACTAAGCAAACATAATTCCTCATTCTCTGAATAAGAATAGCAAAGTTCGGGTATCACACTAGTTTTACACATTATATGTTCAGGGGTGAAGCTCCAAAACATTGGAGGTGACCACTGTCCTAGGTACTTGCCCATACTATCCCACACACCCTGCCACTCATAACTATCCAGCCTCAGGGCAGATCTCTGGGTGATATTCTTAAATAGTTGTTTAACCTTAAACAAGGCCTGAAACACATTCAGGAGACATAGCAATAGGAACACGCTGGTTTGAACACCCCAAGGATATTCAAAGTCCTGAAGAGCTGTTGTAATCAGCCTGGAGGAGAAGGGAAAGGTAAAGGAAGCCGTCTCCCCTGTAAATTGATTCTCCGAGGAGAAGGGGTAAAAAGTGTAATTATTAATAGTTTCCAAAAGCTAGCTCCCGAAGAACAGGAATGATGGCAGTGCTGAATACAGGCTCCTGATCAATAATTTTATCATAACATAAACCAGTGTCACACAGTATAGCAAAGCGATGACCTTAATCCATTTCCCAGAGATGATAAACCCCACATAAATACTGATAATCAACAGTATACAGCCAGTATGGTGCTACATACCAAAACTCCCAGAAGAGATCCAACAACTCTGAGAGCAAATAAACCAACATTGTGATCAGTGAGTACTAAACCGATATAATGAATACTTATAACAAATTTGTTTTAACCCATTCGGGTCATATGTGTCATTATCTCAACCCTTCAAGCCCCACGTTGGGTGCCAAAACGGACTGTCGTGGTTTAACCTGGCAGGCAGCCAAACTCCACGCAGCTGCTCGCTCACTCCCTCCCCCCCCCCCCCCAGCGGGACGGGGAGAGAATCGGAAGGGTAAGAGTGAGAAAAACTCGTGGGTTGAGATAAAGACAGTTTAATAGAACAGAAAAGGGAAAATAATAATGATAATGATAGAATACAGAAAATGAGTGATGCACAATGCAATTGCTCACCACCCACGCTGACTGATAACCAAGTAGCGATCAGTACTTCCTGGATCACGTCTACCATTCATATACTGAGCATGACGTCACATGGTATGGAATACCCATTGGCCGGCTGGGTTAGCTGTCCTGGCTGTGCTCCCTCCCAAAGCTTGTTTTGTTTTGTTTTGTTTTCTTGAGCTGAATGTCCTTGACTAGCAGGGTACTTAGCAGCAACTGAAAACATCAGTGTGTTATCAACATTCTTCTCATACTAAATCCAAAACACAGCACTAGGAAGAAATTTAACTCTATCCCAGCCAAAACCAGGACAGTTTTCAAATAACTGCTGAAGGAAGCTGCTGTATGAAACTATATGAAACAAATAATATTGTATCATACGCACTGTTACCACAGTGAGTTTACCTTCAGAAGTGGTTTCCTTTTGAATTCGGCATTAAGGCTAGATTTATATTCATTCTCATCTGAGGAATATTGCAGGTAAACTTAACTGGGGAGTGGCTCACAAGATAATTTCTGTGTTTAAAAAAGTCTGGCTTTCCATACTTATACACAAATTCAGTTAAAAGATTAAAGACATCAGAAATAACCATCAAACAGATAAACACTGATATCAGTCAGCATACTAAAGCCTGAAAATGTTGATTTTTTTCAAAGATTTACCAACACAATGTTCCTGAGATTGAATATTGAACAGGTGTGTTTAAAAGGAAATTTTTGTTTGACGAAATTCTGATTAAGACTATTAAATCACAGAGCAATACAAATTGGAATGACTCTGTGAAGTTTCATTATATCTTGAATAATGCTAACGTGAAAACTAAAGACTTCTGACTTTTGATCCTGCATTCATTGTTAGCGGACATTAATCACACTCACAGTATTTTTGTTTATTTGACTTGGAACATGATCAGTTGTAACATTTGAACACAATAATAGATTAAGAGCAGATTTAAAACTAGTCTTCCTGCTACACACTTAAGGAAGGTTTGATCATTTTATTGTGTTTAAACCTATTTTCTGCTCTAAGTACCTCACCAAAAAACTGTATTTTTAATCAAAAATTCATGAATACTCCCACAAAATATTCTTATAAATACAAGGCTTAATTCTATTTACTGTAACAAAATATATGTTATTCAATTCCCACAGTATAGTTACATATATATATAGTTACATATATTCCTGTAAACTGGACTGAGGTTATACTAAATTCTATTTTCAGTTAGAGCTGGATGAAATCAAAATGTCTCCAGCACAAGAATTCCAACATTTAACTTCAGTTTTGTCCTACATCATAAAAAAATAATGTCTTTTGTTTCTACATTCCCTATTGAGATATTTTAACACTGACACTCAATGTTTCATTTTAATATATTGATTTTACATGGCCTTGTTTAGTATTAAACTGCATCTTTTATAATTTCTTGCAGAAGTTTGGTTAAGATTCTTTGAATTAATATCACATAACTTTAGACATTTGCAATCTAAATATTTCCCTCTAAACTCAATATATGGACTCTCTAAAACCAGTGATGAAAAATAAATACTTCAGAGTGTAACATTATATGCATTTTAAACTTCTACTTAAGATTACATGAATCATGTCTTAGACACACCTGTTTCTCTCCATCGACTTTACAAGGAATATATGTAAGTAGCTGTGACAGAGATGTCTACAGTGCAGACATTTGCATTTAGCCAGGTGGACCATCATTCCTCTGCCCTTCTTTGTCTCTTTGGACTAGGTGAGATTCAGGGTTTTTTTATGGTATATTATATTTATACAACCCCGAGAATATGCTCAGTTTACACAGAGAAAAAGCAGATCAAGGAATCATAGGACATGCAGTAAACACACCTTTTCTCTGGAAATTTAGAAAACTCCTTTCTTGATGCTTTTTTACTCCTTCTCTCCAATGAATGGCAATTTCAAATGAAGAAGGATGAAAAGGCTGTGGAAATATTCCAGTTAAAATAGTTTTTTTATGTGTCTCTTGATCTTCATTATGTGAATCCAGAAATTGTACTCCATAACACAGATAAATATTCCAATAGTTTATTTTTCAAATTTTGGTTAAAAAAATCAAATTGTTTAATTTTTATTTCAGACTTACATTTTACCTTTTAAGGTGCTAATCTTTTCAAGGATACTTTAAGTAATATTTAAAAAAAAAATTCTTCAGCTGAGAAAAACAATTTCCACACTTTTACAATATAAAAAGTTATATTTCTTAAAGTTTCTTTTGTTTTAATTAGAAGAGTAATTTAAACACTTTCTTTCTTACAAAATCATGATTAGGTGAAATCCTTAATTATATTATTATTATGATGCTGTTATATTTTTCTGACTCAGGCCATAACTTTATGCAAGGCTGAAGTTAATGGCAGCTGACCATTTACTAGAAGTGAGGCTATAGTCTCAATGATAATAGAGGGTAGTAGGAGGGACAGAAGCACCTCTTTTTTGCTATCACAACAGCCAATAAAGAGGGTACCATGGTATGAGCTTGCCAACAAGGACAGGCCTCCATATAGGACCACAGTTCCTCTGCATATAACACATAAAGATGAAGAGACAAGACAGTCAAAGACAGCCAGCTGGAACTGGAAAAGGCAATAGAAGTGCAAATGGAAGAGAACAATCAAAGAGACAAACTAAAACATCCTTAGATCTCTTGTGCCTTCTCTCTAGCAAATCTATATGCAAATCTTCTCTCTATTTTTAAATATAAACCTTTTTGATGTAATTTGTGACCTCTATTCTGTTAATTAGCTGAATTTATGATATCATGAGAGGAATGAGACCTATTATTGATTAAAGAAATAACATATATGTACATGAACACTAGAGCTGTGTTCCTATATAAAATTATAAAAAATGAAACACTCACTTGGTTCTTCTGGGTTCTAATAATCATGCAGAAATTTGAAGATCTCTCTTAATCATTTGAGCATTTGTTGCTGTTTTCAGCAGAAATTATTCTGCAAGCAAAGTCAAAAAGCATACTTGCATCAGGTTTATGTTCTTAAAACAGTATTCATCTTTATTTGCCTGATAATATGAATTTTTGTCAACATGGTGATCATACTTCAAGACTCTGTGTGCCATGAATAATTCTAAGATACAGAGAAGATATTTTAGTTGTTCAGTCTTAATTCTAATTGCAAAGCAAAATGGAGAACTGTTTACTCTTTTTTTTTGTGGTTACTATTGTTTTTAAAGCAGATTTCTTCTAAGAGAAATTATATAACAAAACAATTTTAAGGAAAAACAAAAACACTTTCTCTCTAGGTTTTAAAGACATTAATAATATTGAGTAGATGAGGTGAAGATCTTTTGGTTTTATGATTTTTTTCAATTACTAAAATTTTTGAAGAATCATATAAAAAATACAAATTAAAAAAATAACATTTCTAAAGGTGTTTTATTTGAAGTTTTAAAGCCTGATAGAGAAATCAACATTTTTTATTACAGTCTTTATGGATTTTATACATTAAGGCCAGTCAGATAAAATTTATTAGAAACTTTCCCATGGTGAGTGGGGATACTAGGGGAAAGACTCAGCCTTTCTTTGCCCACCTTTACAATTACTTTAGGTGAAGAAAATTATCTTTGTTTAGTGTCATAGGAGGTAGTATTTTAGAGATAAATGTGCTGAGGATACTTGGCTGGCTAGAGTTTGGGAAACTTTCTCTAGAGAGAAAGACAGGGAGAAGTGACCAGCTAATCAAGTCACTCAACTGGAAGAAAGGAAAAATTGGCTCAACCTTCTCCAAGTTTACACCAATGACACAACTCTGATTAATCTCCCAGGAACCAGCTGGGTGAAGAGTTTTTCACTGTCCTATGTGAGACTTGCAGGGGTTTAACCCACAACATCATAAATACTGTGGTAAAACACTGCAATTCTCCTCCTGAGATGTAGCCTTTGGGAGAATGCAATTGTAAACTGCTGCTCCAGAAAGTCTGATCAGTCAGTTGTCACTCTCTGTCTGACTGTGCTTTGTAAACAGCTGGACTTCTTTCTCCTAAGGCTTATATATTGCTTTTTATCCCACAGAACCAATCTCAAAGCTTGAAAAAATTCAAAAGAACTGTATATGCAATACTAAAGATAACAATTTTAACATATGATTTTTGATGTAGCTATATTCTCTGGAGATACTCTACACCTCATTAAGGACTTATGCAGAGAACCTTTTGCTCCCATCCTCTACATCCCCAGGCCTGTTTTTTTGTACATCGTGAAATTGTTTTAAATATTGTTATTACATAACAGCATAACATCCATGTTACATAGCAGAAACATTTTTTTTAAGTCAGAGGAATGAATAACAAACATCTCCCTCATGTTATTTCTACATGTCCAAACAACTCAGGGGGGATATTGTTCAAGTCTGACTGCCAGTATATTTAATTCTTACCATGCAGCTGAGGACTCTGATGCTATAACATCTGTGTGATCACTTACAGCTGGTCTTCTCAAGTTTAAATGTTTCAAACACCAACTGCAAACCATTGGTTTAAAGAAGACAAATAGATGAACAAATAAATATATCCTAGGACATATTTTCTTCTTTCAAGTACATAATTTATCAACACATAACATCATGCTGGTTTTAGACATAAAAGTATAATCTTCAATAGCACAGCAGTAAGAAATTAAACCATTCCTCTCTCACAAAGACAAAGGTCTGCATCACTGTAAAAATCTTAAACTAGAAAATTCCAACATTAATTGTTCATGGGATTTTTTTGCAAAACAATGATTTGGTGTAATTTAATTACTTTATTTTGAAAATTTGCTAAATGATTTCCATATCCTTATTATCTGTAGTTCTGATGTAGCAGGGTAACTCAGGATGTCTAAGTTAGAAGGAGCATAACTTTCCATCTCCAAAATAGTTTGCAAAGCGCATTGCTCTAGAGAGAGCAGTGGGGTCCCTCACTGCATGGTTTTCCGTTAGGCAGGAGGATGAGGGATTCTTTGAAGAAACTGTCATGAAACTGAGTTAAGCTTCCAGATAAGCTGTAGAACAGTGCTTTGAAGGTTTCACCAAAACTGACACATTTTGCAAAACATTTTGCTTTGAGCAAATTAACTTTTTTCCCTGGTGCTTTAAACATCATAATAAAACTTTTAAACAATCCTGAGAGGATTAGATGGTAGTCTGTAAGACTGCCTGGGCACTCTGGTAATATTAAAGCTTTCTTCAGTTCCCATTCCCCATTATGCATGTAGAAAACATCTTGTGCCCCTGTACTCAGCACTGGTGAGGCCGCACCTCGAATACTGTGTTCAGGTTTGGGCCCCTCACTACAAGAAGGACATGGAGGTGCTGGAGCATGTCCAGAGAAGGACAACGAAGCTGGTGAAGGGCCTGGAGCACAAGTCTTATGAGGAGCGGCTGAGGGAACTGGGACTGTTTAGCCTGGAGAAGAGGAGGCTAAGGGGAGACCTCATCACGCTCTACAACTACCTGAAAGGAGGTTGTAGTGAGGTGGGTGTTGGTCTTTTCTGCCAAGTAACTAGCGATAGGACGAGAGGAAATGGCCTCAAGATTCTATGTTGCGCCAAGGGAGATTTAGACTGGACATTAGGAGAAATTTCTTTACTGAAAGAGTGGTCAAGCCTTGGAACAGTCTGCCCAGGGAAGTGGTTGAGTCACCATCCCTGGAAGTATTTAAAAGACTTGTAGATGAGGCCTTTAGGGATATGGTGTAGTGGGTATGGTGGTGTTGGGTTGACGGTTGGACTTGATGATCTTAGAGGTCTTTTCCAACCTTAATGATTCTATGATTCTATGACTCTATGATCTCCAGCTAATTATGCTTCTCCTTCATACCCATATTTTGTAAATAACTAGGGGACATACATAGAGTCTGGATGCAACTGGGACTCATTATCAGCTGAATAGCTACGAAACAGTTAAACTCCTATGCTTGACACACTTCAATCAATAAATATACAGCAGAGATGAAGAGATGGAAGTAACACAGAAACCTGGGTTTAGGTAATAGAATAATAACCTGGGTATGTAGTAGAGATAGTTCATCTTGTTCAGATAACTTTCAAGTAAAGTACATTTTTTATCAATATTTTTAAGCGTCATCTGGACATTGTTTATTTATTTTTTTCTTTGGATAACCTTGAATATTGAAAAAAAGGTGCTATAACTGAAATCTTACACATGATCTTCACTGAGGGTATAACCTGGCTTGCTTTATTTCTTTTTTCTAGCTAAAACCAGACATTTTTATTCATGCAATTGTATACTACAATATGCTGGAAAGGGATTGTTTGGTTTTTTTGGTTTTGTTTTCCCTCTAAAGATGTCCTGTTTAAAAATACTCATACCATAAACATTTTTAATTATGAGCATACTTAAGGTCTACTCCATTGTAACTGACTTTCATTTTCCTTTGGATCTCTTACACTTTCACTCAAGTCTCTATTTTTAATATTGAAATCAAAGTGGTCTGGGGAAAGGGTACATGGAGAAGAAATAGCTTCTTTTGTGTAGAAAACAAAGAGTATATTAACATTTGATGTAAAATGTTTAATCTTTTTTAATACATATACCTTGACACGTGTTTATTTTTAAAAAAGCATAATTTATCACCTTGATAGAAAGTTTTACTGTAACTGCTGCATCAAACAATTATTTCATATACACCAGTTATCTTGCAGGTGTTTTTTCTCTGATGATACCAGCTTGTGTAGTATATTTAGTTTTTATTTAATATCTTTGTGTTTCAGTGAACTCAAAAATACAGATTATTTCAAACTAAATTTTGCAAAACCTGTCTCTGCATGCAATGCATTTTTAAGTCATACAATATTTAGAGTTCTTTTGTTTTGGTTTGGGTAGGTTTTTTCTTTTTTTCTTTTTTCTTTTTTTTTCCTTTCTCTCCAGGCACATGTAACTTCACTATTTTCTGTAACACTTGCTTCTTGAAGGTAGACTTTTCATTTCTCTCTGGAGATTAAGACATTTCACAGCAGTCATACGAAATAGTAATACAACCAAACTGATTTTACAGGGCTCTGGATTTATTTGATTTGATTTTTTCACTCCTTGGGGGATTTACATTTGACCCAACAGCTTATGACACAGCTGAAAAGGCATCAAGCCTTGCAGATCTTCTGAGGTGTGACAAAATTGCTTGTACTTCTGTGGATACAATGCTGAGTTGAGTCATGTTCAACCATCAGTGCAGCATAATGCTTGTAATTCTCTAACACAACATATCTTGTACTTTGGGTTCACTTGTTTGTTCATGGAGTTAAGTGCTGCAACCTTCGGTTTTGTATCTAGTATTTTGCACCCTTCCTTTTCCTTTCCATTTTTCTTCCCTCTTCTATTCTTTATGATCCTGGCCTATTTCAATTTTTTAATTCCTCCAGAGAGTACTATTACATATTTTCCTACACAGTAAAGTATCACAAACAGTTCTCTGCAAAGTCAATTTCTTGAATTTTACCATTTCAAACACACTTGAAAAGGCACTAGTGCTCCCCACTCTTTACAGAATTGAAATTATGAGTGAGGTTTTAGTACTCTCTTTCTCCATCCCCAGATTGGAAGCATTTCAGGTTCTGGTTTTAGCTCTGACAATAACTATTTCAGTGACTACACTGTTTCCTGTCTGTCTTTGTGCCCTATGTTCTCTTCTTGCAATATGAGAATAATGACACAGATTTTATCTAGAAATTGTTCATTGCCCTTCAGTGGTCACACAGTCACATGTGAGCATTATAAATAGACTTCAAGCCTACATAGTTATTTCCTTGTTTCTTTCACCAAACAATACCACATAGTAATATAGTTACCTTCATCCTGGCCTACCTTAATTATTGTTATGGCTCCGCAATGCTAAATGTCATGGCCATTTACATCTTTCTTGAATTTAATAAATGAAAATCTTTTCTATTGTGCTGTCTTGTGTTCGAGCTTTTAACCATGTTACTTTTTTTATTTTTACAAGCTTTTACCACTAATATAGAGAGGTAATCACGGTCAATTCTAGATTCCATATGATTACAGATTTTATATTTACTATAAATACCATGTTTTGACTATTATTATTTCCTAATGGGTGGATAACAGCTCCATCCATTCATGTTGAAATTGAATGTCATGGAGAATTACATTATTCAGAATTTTGTTTCCTTTTTTTTTTTTTTTTGTGGGGCGAGGGAAAACAATCCCATTTTCTATTTAATTAAAGAACAGCTCTGTTGCCACTGACAGTGAGACTGACAGTTTTGTTGCACCTTTAGAACTTATGATGCTCAAAAAAGCATGACTTTGGGCCTTTTGTTTGTTTTCATGATGTACATTAAGGAAATGAGAGAGATGTCAAAAGAGTCAGAAAAGGTAAAGCAAAATGTATGACAAAGTCCATTAGGGAAAATTGTCTGATAAGAAAAGATACAAAATTAAACAGAGCATACCTGTTTTCATAACACAAACCCCACTTGTTTTTTTTTATGGTAGATAAAATAGATATCTTCTTAGAGAACATCTCCAGAGGGGGAAAAAAAAAAAAGTCCCAAGTATTCAAGTGCTCATAACCAAAGCAGAGTATGTATGATATTTGCTCTGTAACTAGCATAGTAAACAGAGTAATTTTATATAAATACATTTTTAAAATTACTTGGAAAAGTATTTTAAATTTTAAAAGAATAAAAAAGGGAAGTATATGAAGGAAAATTCCTTAGAGAACAACTTCTTTACCTGTGACTGATTCAACACAGGGGATAAAAGATATCAAGGATCTAAGTCTCCATTATTTTGAGTCCCTTGGTCTACCAATTCTATGGCGCTTCTGAACTTTGGTAAGGTTTTTAATCCAATGGAGAAAGAGTATGGCAAGACTGTACCACGAACTTTTTTAGTCTTAAGATATGTCTTTTCCCAATGAAGACATAAAGCTATAGCGCTTGGGAACAATATATATATGTCAGAAGAGAATTCGTCGAAGACAGGAAATCCTCTGCCAGTGATTTGCAGCTAGGTTGTGGTCCATTTGTAGCAGCTGAATGGCACAGTGGGATCACAACTATATTTGAGAATCTGGCACAATATTTCCCCGAGGTGTTTCCATTACTGAAGTAGCTGAACTACCACACATTTTATATATTCCGTGATCTATTATAGCCCTAGAAAACAAAGCAAAAATATATGGAATGATGTTTTGCCTATTTATAGATATTTATAGACATTATTTATATTTACTGTACGTAATTTTTTTTCAAAATTTCCTGATACTTCTTCACTGCATTTTCATATAAACTATGCTTTCTAAAAATAGCTCTTTGAGTTTACACCATCTAGCTATAAATGTCCAATTTTTTGAAGCTACACTCCTAATCTATAGAAAAGAGGCATGCTCTGGCATTATACCAATTATATTTCTGGAAAGATTAGATTCATATTCCCCTCCCCCCCAGTAGAATGGTGTATATTTCTGCTAGCACTTAACAAGAACGTAATGCTGTTCTTTCATATTTTGAATACAGATTTACAGTATTTCAAGACACCAGCATGTGTGGTAGAAACTTGCTGTGGTTTAACCCCAGCTGGCCACTGAGTACCACACAGCCGCTCGTTCACCCCCCCACTGGGTGGGATGGGGGAGAGAATCAGAAGGGTAAAAGTGAGAAAAACTCGCGGGTTGAGATAAAGACAGTTTAATAGGGAAAGCAAAAGCCGCGCACACAAGCAAAGCAAAACAAGGAACTCATTCACTACTTCCCGTCGGCAGGCAGGTGTTCAGCCATCACCAGGAAAGCACGGCTCCATCACACATAACGGTTACTTGGGAGGACAAATGCCATCACTCTGAACGCCCCCCCTCCTTCTTCTTCACCCAGCCTTATCTGCTGAGCATGATGTCATATGGTATGGAATAGCCCATTGGCCAGCTGGGCCAGCCGTCCTGGCCACACTCCCTCCCAGCCCCCTGCACATCTGACAGGGCATGGGAAGATGAAAAGTCCTTGACTAGAGTAAACATTACCTAGCAACAACCAAAACATCAGTGTGTCATCAACGTTATTCTCGCACTACATCCAAAACACAGCACTATACCAGTTAATAGGAAGAAAATCAACTCCATCCCAGCCAAAACCAGGACAAAACTCTACAGTGCATGTTTTTCTTGGATTATTAATATTGACTTTAACTTTAAAAAATTACAGAAAAAAACAATTTGCAAAGAGCAGAATAATTATACCAAAGGACCTTTCTTTTTTTTTTTCTTCCTTAAGCTGGTTCCTACATTATATATGTCTCAGAAAAGTACATATAGCTATCTGATTTACAGATACCCAGGCTTGACCAAAAGCTTTATTATATTTAATGTAAAAAAAAAAGAAATACATATTTTTCCATTCATTACAAAGGTATGATAATGATTAATACTTTGTAAGACTATCTGGATAGAATATATTCATATTCATTGAGGTACACATGAAATAGCTGCAAAGATGTGAAAAGCTTGTTTTACAGCCATGTAAAGCATCTTATGAAACACTTTGGCTATTAAAAAATGAAGCAATCATGGTATTATTTTTACTTATTCCTATTTAGAGCTTTCGGTTTGCATTTCTAATAGCTATCTTCCCTAAAGTAAAGATTTCGGTTTAGTTGGGATTTATGGCAGCATAAGGGAAAAAGCTGCCAGAAGTGATTTTAATCCATTAAAAGAAGCTTTATAAAATGATGGAATCACAAATTACAGATGCCTTTTGCCAAGTACAACTTTTTTTCTTACAATTAAATCCTAATGTACAGTTGTCCTTCTGTTATTTACTAAAAAGTCTAACTTTTGATTGTTTACTTTGCAGAATAGTTTTGCTCATTACTATTTAAGCTGTTAGCAGATATCAAATTAGGGCAATAAATATCTTCTGAGTAACATGCCATTCTAAGAAAGAAAAGGGAAAGAGAGGAATTTTTTTTAAAACACTGTTCTAATTTTGTCTAAATTGCTGAGCTCTTCCTGAGAGTTTCTAAGCATCCTCAGCTGCCCCTGAAGTCAATGAGAGCTGTAAGTGCTCACAACCTCTTTAGCGTCCTACCCCTGAGCACTTGGTACTCTTACACATCTTATTTGTCTAGAGCTTAAAAGAAGTCAGCTCCGAGTATTTGCCTACATTGCATGCTATTCTGCAGTGTAGAAAAGTATGAGTGGCCTGTAAAAGACCTAGTTTGAGCACTGGAAGCTGTTTAGCAGAAAGGAATTGGGAACTTTATTCCCTGAGGTACCTTTCGGTATGTATCCTGTTTGTCACTAGCTGATTCTGTGATGCTTCTCTTAAAGCCAAAGGGAAACCGATACTACTTTCAGAGGCAAATGACTACACTAGCAGGCTTTTTCTCATGAGGCAGGTAAGTCATTATAGTGAATGTCACAGCTGTGAAGGAGGTCTCACCTTACTGCTCAGGGGCTAGCCAAAGCAGTTCACAGAAAACTACTCTTGCTCACCCTTTTTCCCAGGTGTTCCCCAAGATATGACTGTTGGGGAGGTTCACTTCTAGTGTAGTGACAACAACCAGGAGGAGGTTCTCCTGTCATTAGGTAAGTATATACCCAGTGACATTTTAGGGGAGAGAAGAAAAAACAGGAAAAGCCTAGAGGCTGACTGCTAATAGTAAAATGATTCATGTGGTCTGCAGCTTACTTTCTCTCACTTTTCTGAAGAAGAAGGAGGTAACCAGCCCAGAGCATCCTACATTATTTTATCAACAGAAGCTTATTTCAAGCTATGTCTTTACAGGAAATATATATTTCTGAGCACAGACTTACCTGTGCATCCGAGGGAAATGAATTAACCCTACTGCTTCCAGGGAGACCCTAGATGAAACTACATTGTATAAGTAGTAAATTCTGCCACACAGAAGTGTTGGGGCTGTGGTGTACGGTTGTTGCCTATCAATGTTGAAACTCACTGTCTCACCTAGTTATAGTTCTTTAGTCACAGTCACTATTCAGGTTTTTAGACCTTGATTCTAAGATTCACTTGCACTCAACAGTGCAAGTGATATAGGTAGTTATCAACACAAGAATAAAAACCAAATCCAATCATTAAGAGAGAGAACAATAAAGAATGGATTGATCATGAAGAACTTTCATTTTGCTTTTTCTATTTTCTGTCTTTAAAATTGTCTTAACAAGCAAAAAAATAAATACCACCTCTTCTTATTAATGCTGATCAGGAAATTACTTGTTTTCTCAGAAAATAGCGAGAAGTTTTCCAGGCAATATTCTTAAGAGAAAACTGTGTTTTCATTGTCACTTTTATCTTACAACAACAGATAATTTCAATCAAAAAGCTCTGACTCATTTTTTGAAGGATTAAAACCCAATAAAAATCCTTTTCCTGTGTCTCTGTTTTATGGACATGATCTGGGTAAATGAGAAATGAAATGATATTACATCTGAGATACCTTACGAGGAAGACATCCATTCTGGCATCTGGAAAAATTACACTGTCACTGAGAGAAATCAGTTCTCCATTTTTGTTTGTCATTAGGCCCAATGACAACAAAACCCCAGGTAAGAATTATGACATTCCTAACAATAAAATATGTACGTGCCTCACGGGAAAAGAATGAGCTACAGAAATTCTTTTCTCCCTGATCTTTCTATAAACAGACAGTTTTATATGATATTAAACAGTATTTGTTTGTGATCACTGAGAAAGAGTCCCTCCTCTAAATATTGGATAGGCATAATTTTATGTGGCATTTGTAATTGCTATGAAAGTTACGGGTTTATTTTACTGCTCTGTTCAATTATCTTATATGTTTACCGAGTTTCACAATTTTATATAGATTTTGTAATATTCTGAGTTTCAGAAAACTCAAAGAAGAGATGAAACTGAAGTTATTCTAATTTTCTTTTGAATTACTTTATCAGTTATTGAGATTATGTAGTAGTTATGAAATTTTATGATTCTTCACTGAGCCTTTGTTGTGGTTAAACCCTAGCCAGCAACTAAACACCACACAGCCCTCACTCACCCCCACCTCTGGTCAGATGGGGGAGAGAATCGGGAGGGCAAAAGTGGGAAAACTCTTGGGTTGAGATAAAAACAGTTTAATAATTGAAATAAAATGAAGTAGAACAGTGGTAATAATAATAACAACAACAATAATAGAATATACAAAGCAGGCAATGCACAACTGCTTACCACCCGCTAACCAATGCCCAGCCCATCCCCAGAGCCACGAATTCCCCTTCCTGGACCATACCTCCTAGTTTGTATACTGAGCATGATGTCATATGGTATGGAATACCCGTTGGCCAGTTGGATCAGCTGTCTTGGCTGTGCCTCCTCCCAGTTTCTCGTGCACAGGCAGAGCATGGGAAGCTGAAAAGTCCTTGACCAGTGTAAACACTACTTAGCAACAACTAAAGCGTCAATATGCCATCAACATTCCTCTCATACCAAACCCAAAGCACAGCACTGTGCCAGCTACTAGGAAGAAAATTAACTCTATCCCAGCAGAAATCAGGACAGCCTTCCTATTCTCCACATAGACATTTTGTTAACCTTTATTATGGTTTTCAGTCATATGCAATGTGTTTTGTCTTTCTGAATTTGTTGTCAGACTGGAAGATGATACTTAACTAATTAGTGACACCAGTGCTTTATAGTCATGTTACAGTCATGTTAAGTTGGGAATTTTACCAATTATTATTCTTGTTATATATTTATTTTATGCCACGCCTAAGGAAGCAATCAAATGACAAAGTGTGCAATAAAGGTAAATTACCATGAGGTCACTCAGGTTGTCCCTCCAAGAGTTAAAAATTCTTTGCTAACTCTATAATTTACAAACTTGTATCATTATAACAGTTAATTACTATGAGTTCCAAAACAGTAGGAGTATTTTCTCAAATAATAGCAATGCAAGAGTGGATGTGGCTTAGACAACATTAAACTGGCAGGGACTAAATTGGTGATGACTTTCATGGAAAAACAGATGAAAAATCCGTAGCAACTAACAAACTCATTATTGAACTTTTTTGTTTTTCTACCTTCTGATTCCAATGGTTAAACGACTTTTATCAAATTTAATGCCGTTGCCACTGTGTTGGCACAGAGTTGACCTCTTAGTATTCCACTGATTTGAAGTAAATATTAGGAAGAAAAAGGCTACTAATACTAAAGGTCACCCTTGGCTCAAAGCCAGGCTAGAAGCTTGAAAAAGATTTCTAACAGTTAGATTAGAAATTAGAGTCTAAAATAGCATTTCATAAGGACTACAGGGGGTAAAAACAGTATTAAAACTAACATGACTGCCCCCCATAATAATTAAGACCATAGATCAAAAAAAGCCACATCATTTTTCTAGCATTATTATGTGATTCCTAGAGCTCCAGCACATGTAGTAATTCTGGATAAAATCATACAACAAGCAATGATCTGAAATCAGTACGTACTATCTTTCATAACTTTAATTGTCATATCAAAAAGCAGTGATAGCAGTAAAATCAACCACTCAGTGAGTCACAGTGGAAAACATTATATTTCTTTTTTGTTTCAGGTTCAGTATTTCTTTCCTTATGCTTTAACATTATACAAAGCTTCAGGTTAATTTTTAATTATTTCTAAAATTTATTAATTCAGGTCCCAGTTAATCAAAAACATTTCTTGAATTTTAAAGCAGATCTTGAATTCTTGGTACTTTGTTCTGTAGCAGCTTCTAGATGCCTGAATATATATACTTGAAAGAAGAGAGCGTTAATCATAACGATATTCTAGTTCTTGCCTTTAAGTAGCTCTTGGTTAATTTAGACAACTCTGGGACACCAGAGTATAATGAACAGAAATGACATCCAAAAAGCACAGTGCCGTACAAGCTCATAAGGCTTTCATAAATAACATAAGCAACTATTGAAGACTTACTCTTTTATCTAATTAATGGGCTATGCATGCCTGGAATAAAATAAAAGCTTTTCACATTTTCTTTCTGTTAGTATTGTAATATTATATATGAGATGAAAATATATTACACATTCTTATTATGACTGTTTTGCCTCTGGGAATAGAAAGTAATTGCATGCATTTTGGCCAAACTTATCAAGTAAGTAGAAATGAAAGACACTCTTTGTAGCACAAGAAAGTTCTACTCCAAAACTAAGTGACTGGTGGCTTAGTCTATAACTTGCTGAGCAGATCATCTTAGTTTAATTCTTTGCTGTGCTATGGGTTCTCTCTGTTACCCAGTGTAAATTGTCTAGATGTTTAAGAGTGAGTAAATGCCTAATAATGCAGATTTTAGCCTTTAATAACCGCTTTGGGAATAAGATGCCTGACAACTATCTAGTCTGTTCAGTGACACAGTTTCCCAAAGTCTTTGAAGTAAAAGAACGTTGCTCAGCTCTCTCTCTTTCCCAGCCTTTCTGTGTGGGAATGCACACTGCAAGGTCTACGTAATATCCCGCAGGCAATAAAAGCCTACTCTGCCTTCACTCTGAGATAACTGGAAGATGTGCTGCTATTTTTGTATGGCACAGTGTTTAAACTCCACCATAGAGAAGGACTTGCTAGCATAAGCTAAGTAGTGCAGCAGTTACTCTTAAGTGGTTGCTGGAGAGATTAGTGCATATGCCTAGCTTATGTCTGCCTTCAGAAAACATCGCCTCAAATGTATGAGTCATGGTACAGCACATTTTCGCAGCCCAAACACATTTTTTTTTTAACAGACAGCCTATACACTTATTGGTATATACGTATGTGTGTGTCTGTGTGTGTGTATGTGACAAAATTCCAAAGCTTAAAACCAACCTACGAACTTTATTGAATGTGCACTGATGAAGTAAGTTCAAAACTCTTTTTTCTTAGACTTGCAGATGCTCACAGAAATACAGTACCATTGTTGTAAGTTCATTCATTTCAGCAGCAACTTATAATAGTTACCTGGCACATTCTCAGGCAAAGTGGCAAAATATTTCCCCTAATCTCTGTTTTGCAAGCAAAGGAATTATCTTCTAACCTGCAATTTATGTTCATTGGAGAGGAGAGGAGACTGGGAAAAGGACAACTTTATGTGACAGCTAGGCAATCTCATTTGACACCAGTGCTGTGCTGTGTACAACCACTAGTTGTGATCATGGTATATAGAATAAAGTTCTTACGACTTTTCTACAGCGCTTATTGATTCGTTTGTTTCACCAGCTGGTTTATACCTGTCTTGTTATGCTTGACACTATCACACATTCTTTCAATCTTTTTGTTGGTTATTACAAGCAGGCTACTTCATTGGTAACATCCTGCAATTTAATAACCCAGTATAAATCAGACTATGCCTCCATAGTCTTTTTCGGAAGCTGTTATAACACTTTCACTCTAATTTCCTAGGGTTTTTGGATGCTTTGGATTGTGGTAATGGGACCAGAAATTAGGAGCACTTCAGTTTAAACCTCCACGAATAGACATTTGAGACCAGAATGTGTTTAATTGATTTATTATAGATGCTTCTATAAGAATAAGATTAATCTTTCTCAGGAAATGTTTATCTCCAAAGAAAAAGATGGTTAATCAACTTGTAAATGAATAAATTATTACACTTGTGCATCAACTTCACCTCATATGTTTAAATTGAAACTGAATTACAAATTTCTTGAACTCCTGTTCCCCAGATTGAACCTTATTAGACATCACTATGGTACTAGAGGTGTAACAACCTTTCAAAAATAGATATGATGTGCATCATCATCTACCTACATGTAATATTTTCTCCTAAAAATATCTCAGTGAAGGGAATTAGTTATAATGCGTAAATAAGAATCCAAAATTTTCCTCAGGGGTTCCCTTGCCTTGTCTGCTCAACAACTCTATCAGATACCAGACATATTGAGTAATTCTTAATCTTCATGCATATGCTCATATTTAATATTATTTTAATATTTTTAAATTTTTTTAAGATTTTAAATCCCTGGAAGGCTTTTCTGTGGTTCTTATTTTTTTCCTCCCTTCCTATTAGGTGCAATTTCCTTTTACAACTCTGTAATAAACATTTTAGAAATTACTAAAGGTAGATATATTTTGGTGATAACCTAAACAATTGTTTGTGTAATTTTATTTTTTCATGAAGAAACACAAAGTAGACATTGAAAAAAGATTACAAATCAAATAGCTTAATTGCATATATCTATTCTATAAGAACCTTTGATAGACAAATTGCATCAAGACTTAGATTTAGAGTTGCTTTAAATTAGTATTTTTTTCTGGATGTTAGTTGGTCTTAAATGTTAGAGATATTAATTATGTTTCTAAAAAGTAGGAAATATTGAATTTCAAAGCTAATATATCTTGTGGTAAATTGAATAAATAAAAAAGTACACTTTAGTGAAGTTTTGCTCAAATTAAATTACTTGGTGACATGTCCTTCATTCCTATATACCATGATTCTTGATTCTTGTGATATAAGTGAAGGTAGATCTATGATAATCCCTGTTGAGCTCCAAGTACTCTCCTTTATTTCCTATTCATAGAATTATAGACTAGTTTGGATTGGAAGGGACCTTTAAAGGTCATCTAGTCCAACCCTCCTGCTGTGCACAGGGACATCTTCAACTAGATCAGGTTCCTCAGAGCCCCGTCCAGCCTGGCCTTGAATGTTGCCAGGGATGGGGCATCTACCACCTCTCTGGGCAACCTGTGCCAGTGTTTCACCACCCTCATTGTAAAAAATTTCTTCCTTATATCTAGTCTAAATCTACATTATTTCAGTTTAAAACCATTCCCCCTTGTCCTGTTGCAACAAACCCTGCTAAAAAGTTTGCTGATATCTTTAAATACTGAAAGGCTGCAATAAGGTCTCCCCAAAGCCTTCTCTTCTCCAAGATGAACAACCCCAACTCTCTCAGCCTTTCTTCATAGGAGAGGCATTCCATCCCTCTAATCATTTTTGTGGCCCTCCTCTGGACCCACTCCAACAGGTCCATGTCTTTCTTGTGCTGAGGGCTCCAGAGCTGGACGCAGTACTCTAGGTCGGGTCTCACCAGAACAGAGTAGAGGGGCAGAATCACCTCCCTTGACCTGATGGCCACACTTCTTTTGATGCAGCCCAGGATACAGTTGGCCTTCTAGGTTGCGAGTGCACATAGCTGGCTCATGTCCAGCTTTTCCTCCACCAGTACCCCCAAGTCCTTCTCGGCAGGGTTGCTCTCAATCCCTTCATTCCCCAGTGTCGTGGTTTAACCTGGCAGGCAGCCAAATACCACGCAGCCGCTCACTCACTCCCCCCGCCCCCCCAGTGGGACGGGGAGAGAATCGGAAGGGTAAGAGTGAGAAAAACTCGTGGGTTGAGATAAAGACAGTTTAATAGAACAGAAAAGGGAGAATAATGATAATAAATAATGATAGAATATACAAAATGAGTGATGTACAATGCAATTGCTCACCACCCGCGCTGACCGATAACCAAGTAGCGATCGGCACTTCCTGGATCACGCCTACCCTTCATATACTGAGCATGACGTCACATGGTATGGAATACCCCATTGGCCAGCTGGGCTGGCTGTCCTGATTATGTTCCCTCCCATCTTGTGTACCTAGCTCAGTCAGTAGGCACGGGAGCTGTCCTTGGACTAGGAGGGCACTTAGCAACAACTGAAAACATCAGTGTGTTATCAACATTCTTCTCATACTAAATCCAAAACACAGCACTAGGAAGAAATTTAACCCTATCCCAGCCGAAACCAGGACAGTATCCACCCCTTATTCCATACCATTTACGTTATGCTTAGGTCTCACATTTTTCGATACCTTTCAATTAATCACCACTATCTTTTTTATATATATAGATATATAATACATATACATACATATATACATATAATACATATACATACATATATATACATAAATATATATAAATGTCCATTGAGTTCTTTTAGTCCACAACTTTGGGCTCCATCTGCCGTAACAGTCTTTCAGGACCAGAAGGATGGTGTGTGGTGTTGAGCTGTTGCATCCTGAAGCCAGTTCTCATTTCAGTACTGCTGCGCTCGTTCAGTTCTATCATCGTTGCACTTTGCTCGGTTTCATCGGAGTTAGTTCATTCTTCATTAATCTGGGTGATTTTCACTGCTACACCATTGATAGCAACCATAGAAATAATGATATACAATATCATATAACAATTGACATCATAAAATTCAGTTCATTGGCTATTTTCACCCAAAATCAAATCCCCTTGAGGTACACACCGGACTTGCCCATCCTTTCGCATCACCCACCAAGTGTACCCAGGTCCTTGAGCAAAAGCAATCCCACGGATGGGTTTTCCCTTGCCAGAGGCAGGAGTAACCCAGACTGTCTTCCCCAGCATATTTCTTATGTGCACGACAGGGACTTTATCTCCATCTACAGTACGTAAAAGTCTTGATTGGACAGGGCCAGCTCGATTAACAGACCCCCTAGTGTTGACTAACCAGGTGGCTTTTGCTAAATGTGTATCCCAATGCTTGAATGTCCCACCACCCATTGCCTTCAGTGTTGTCTTTAACAGCCCGTTGTATCGTTCGATTTTCCCGGAGGCTGGTGCGTGGTAGGGGATGTGATAGACCCACTCAATGCCATGCTCTTTGGCCCAGGTGTCTATGAGGGTGTTTCGGAAATGAGTCCCGTTGTCTGACTCAATTCTTTCTGGGGTGCCATGTCGCCATAGGACTTGCTTTTCAAGACCCAGGATGGTGTTCCGGGCAGTGGCATGAGGCACAGGGTATGTTTCTAGCCAGCCGGTGGTTGCTTCCACCATGGTGAGCACATAGCGTTTGCCGTGGCGGGTTTGTGGGAGTGTGATATAATCAATCTGCCAGGCCTCCCCATATTTGTATTTCAACCATCGTCCCCCATACCAAAGAGGCCTTACTCGCTTGGCTTGTTTGATTGCAGCGCACGTTTCACATTCATGGATAACCTGTGCAATAGCGTCCATGGTTAAGTCCACCCCTCGATCACGAGCCCATCTATATGTTGCATCTCTTCCTTGATGGCCTGAGGCATCATGGGCCCACCGAGCTATAAATAATTCACCCTTATGTTGCCAGTCCAGATCCACCTGAGCCACTTCAATCTTAGCAGCCCGGTCCACCTGCTGGTTGTTTTGATGTTCTTCACTGGCCCGACTCTTGGGTACGTGAGCATCTACGTGACGTACTTTTACAACCAGGTTCTCTACTCGGGCAGCAATATCTTGCCACAATGCGGCAGCCCAGATGGGCTTACCTCTGCGCTGCCAGTTGTTCTGCTTCCACTGATGCAACCACCCCCACAGGGCATTTGCCACCATCCATGAGTCAGTATAGAGATAAGAGTACTGGCCATTTTTCTCGTTCAGCAATGTCCAAGGCCAGCTGGATGGCTTTTACCTCTGCAAACTGGCTGGATTCACCTTCTCCTTCAGCAGTTTCTGCAACTTGGCGTATAGGACTCCATACAGCAGCTTTCCACCTCCGATGCTTTCCCACAAGGCGACAGGACCCATCAGTGAACAGGGCATATTGCTTCTCATTTTCTGGTAGTTTATTATACAGTGGGGCTTCTTCAGCACGTATCACCTCCTCCTCTGGGGATATTCCAAAATCTTTGCCTTCTGGCCAGTTCGTGATCACCTCCAAGATTCCTGGGCGACTGGGGTTTCCTATTCGGGCCCGTTGTGTGATCAGTGCGACCCACTTACTCCACGTAGCATCGGTTGCATGATGTGTAGAGGGGACCCTCCCTTTGAACATCCAGCCCAGCACTGGCAGTCGGGGTGCCAGGAGGAGCTGTGCTTCAGTACCAACCACTTCCGAAGCAGCTCGAATCCCTTCATATGCTGCCAATATCTCCTTCTCAGTTGGAGTGTAGCGGGCCTCGGATCCTCTGTATCCCCGACTCCAGAACCCTAAGGGTCGACCTCGAGTCTCCCCTGGTGCTTTCTGCCAGAGGCTCCAGGTAGGACCATTCTCCCCGGCTGCGGTGTAGAGCACATTCTTCACATCTTGTCCTGCCCGGACTGGCCCAAGGGCTACTGCATGAACTATCTCCTGTTTAATTTGTTCAAAGGCTTGTTGTTGCTCAGGGCCCCATTTGAAGTCGTTCTTCTTCCTGGTCACTTGATAGAGAGGGCTTACGATCTGACTGTAATTTGGAATATGCATTCTCCAAAAGCCCACAACGCCTAAGAAAGCTTGTGTTTCCCTTTTGCTAGTCGGTGGGGACATGGCTGTTATTTTGTTGATCACATCCATTGGGATCTGACGACGTCCATCTTGCCATTTTATTCCTAAAAACTGGATCTCCTGTGCAGGTCCCTTGACCTTACTTTGTTTTATGGCAAAACCAGCTTTCAGAAGGATTTGAATTATTCTCTCCCCTTTCTCAAAAACTTCTTCTGCTGTGTTGCCCCACACGATGATGTCATCAATGTATTGCAGGTGTTCTGGAGCCTCACCCTGTTCCAGTGCGGTGTGGATCAGTCCATGGCAAATGGTAGGGCTGTGTTTCCACCCCTGGGGCAGTCGGTTCCAGGTGTACTGGACGCCCCTCCAAGTGAAAGCAAACTGTGGCCTGCACTCTGCAGCCAAAGGGATGGAGAAGAAGGCATTAGCAATGTCAATGGTGGCGTACCACTTGGCTGCCTTTGACTCCAGTTCGTATTGAAGTTCTAGCATGTCCGGCACGGCAGCACTCAGTGGCGGCGTGACTTCGTTCAGGCCACGGTAGTCTACTGTTAGTCTCCACTCTCCATTAGACTTTCGCACTGGCCATATGGGACTGTTGAAGGGTGAGCGAGTCTTGCTGATCACTCCTTGGCTCTCCAGTCGACGAATCAGCTCATGGATAGGGATCAGGGAATCTCGGTTGGTGCGGTATTGTCGCCGATGCACTGTTGTGGTAGCGATTGGTACTTGTTGTTCTTCAACCCTCAACAACCCCACAACAGAAGGGTCCTCTGAGAGACCAGGCAAGGTGGACAGCTGTTTAATTTCCTCCGTCTCCAGGGCAGCTATACCAAAAGCCCACCGATACCCTTTTGGGTCCTTAAAATACCCTCTCCTGAGGTAGTCTATGCCAAGGATGCACGGAGCCTCTGGGCCAGTCACAATGGGGTGCTTCTGCCACTCGTTCCCGGTTAGGCTCACTTCGGCCTCCAACACAGTTAACTCTTGGGATCCCCCTGTCACTCCAGAAATACAGATGGGTTCTGCCCCTTTATAGCTTGATGGCATTAGGGTGCACTGTGCACCGGTGTCTACGAGAGCCTTATACTCCTGTGGCTCTGATGTGCCAGGCCATCGAATCCACACAGTCCAGTAAACCCGGTTGTCCCTTTCCTCCACCTGGCCGGAGGCAGGGCCCCTCTAGTTCTGGTCATAGTATCCGCTTCTCACTTCTTGCAAACGTGAGTCAAGAATTCCTTCATTACAGTCCAAAGTAAAATCAGCCCTTCTACTCTGTCTGGGGAACTGTTCACTGGAAACTGGACCGTCGTGAGACAGGGTTTTCCTGAAAACTGGAGCAGCATTTTTCCTGAGAGAACCCCCTTGTGTGATTGTTTTTCCTTGCAACTCACGTACACGTGCCTCTAGGGTCAAGGTAGGTTTTCCATCCCACTGCCTCATGTCCTCTCCGTGGTCACGCAGGTAAAACCACAGGGTGCCCCGTGGTGTGTACTTTCTATATCCTCTCTCTTGAGGAGAAAAACGCTGACTCCTAATGGCTGAGATACTGGTCTGTACAGGTGGAGAATAGGACCTATTGTCTTTGAGTTGCTGGACCTCTCGGGACAGCTTCTCTACAGCCGAGACAAGGGAGGAGGAGATAGTTTCTTCAAAATCCCGAAGTCTGCTAACCACCTCATCCACCGTTGGTGCTTCTTCCTCTTTCCAGCACAGTACTGCCAACGAACTGGCGTACGATGCTGGTGCGCTCCGTACCAACTTCCGCCACATGGGTCGCGTGCACTGGACGTCATCTGGATCTTTGGGCGTTTGGTTGTCATTCAGGTCACTATAAACCACCTCCAGCACGCCTAGTTCTCTCAGGTACTGGATACCTCTCTCCATAGTGGTCCATTTGCTTGGGCGATATATAACATCTTCCTTGAAGGGATACCTTTCCTTCACGCCTGACAGCAGTCGCCTCCAGAGGCTGAGGACCTGTGTCCCTTTTCCAATTGCTTTGTCAATGCCTCCTTCCCTAGCAAGGGATCCCAGCTGTTTGGCTTCCTTCCCCTCCAATTCCAGGCTACTGGCCCCATTATCCCAGCATCGGAGCAGCCAGGTAACAATATGCTCGCCTGGACGACGGCTGAAATCTTTCCGCATATCTCTCAGCTCACTCAGGGATAGGGATCGGGTGGTTTCCGTCTCGTTTATGAGTTCTTCCTCTTCCTCCTCCTCTCCTCGTGATGTCCCTGCTCTTTCATCATCCCTTTCTAAACGACCTGATCTCCGCTTCCAAGATTTCCTCTTCTGTACAGGGGCAACGGATACCAGCAAGGGTTGGTCCTCTGGTTCAGCTGTAGTGCCTGTTGCTGGGGTTTGGGTAGCTGCAGTGCTTGTCATGGGGGTTGGAGTAATTGTAGTGCCTGTTGCCGGAGCTTGAGTGGCTGCAGTGCTTGTCGCAGGGGTTGGAGAAGCTACGGTGACTGTTGCCGGGGTTTGAGTAGCCACAGGGGTTGTCATGGGGGTTGGAGTAGCTGCAGTGCCTGTTGTGGGGTTTTGAGTAGCCACCGTGTCTGTAGCCGCCCCCGAGACTCGCCGCTCCGCCTGCCCCAATGAGGCACCGCTGCTTGCCCTCCCTCTTTTCTTGTTCCTGAGGGTTGATCTCTGGACAGTATTCCTGAATAGTTGTTTCACCCTAAACAAGGCCTGAACCACATTCAGGAGACATAATACCAATATGAACATGCTTGTTTGAGCATCCCAAGGATATTCAAAATTCTCAGGGAATATTGTGGACATCTTTGTGAAGAGGATAGAAGAAAAAGGAGTTTCTGACGATATGGAAGGGAAGATGAACAAGTGGGAGAGAGTGTCCCATCCCGTCTCCCCCTTAAATTCATTCTCCGAGGAGAAACAAGTGCAATTACCAATAATTTCTAAGAGGTGCTTCCCGAGGTACAGAAATGATGGCAGTGCCGAGTACAGATACCAGATTAGACTTACGACCAATGATTTTATCACCTCATAAAACAGCAACAAAATGATAATCTTGGCCCAGTTCCGACTGATGATAAACAGCACAAAAGGGAACACATACTGCAAGCAAGGTATTACATGACCCAACATTGAGAGCCAGCCCCACAACTTTGACAGCCAATACATCAACATTGTGACCAATCAATATAATGGATGCTTATAACAATTTTGCCTTAACACACTTTGGTCAGATCTATCGTTATCTCAACCCTTCGAGCCCCACGTTGGGCGCCAAAAAGGACTGTCGTGGTTTAACCTGGCAGGCAGCCAAATACCACGCAGCCGCTCACTCACTCCCCCCGCCCCCCCAGTGGAACAGGGAGAGAATCGGAAGGGTAAGAGTGAGAAAAACTCGTGGGTTGAGATAAAGACAGTTTAATAGAACAGAAAAGGGAGAATAATGATAATAAATAATGATAGAATATACAAAATGAGTGATGTACAATGCAATTGCTCACCACCCGCACTGACCAATAACCAAGTAGCGATCGGTACTTCCTGGATCACGCCTACCCTTCATATACTGAGCATGACGTCACATGGTATGGAATACCCCATTGGCCAGCTGGGCTGGCTGTCCTGATTATGTTCCCTCCCATCTTGTGTACCTAGCTCAGTCAGTAGGCACGGGAGCTGTCCTTGGACTAGGAGGGCACTTAGCAACAACTGAAAACATCAGTGTGTTATCAACATTCTTCTCATACTAAATCCAAAACACAGCACTAGGAAGAAATTTAACCCTATCCCAGCCGAAACCAGGACACCCAGCCTGTATTGATACCTGGGGTTGTCCCAACCCAGGTGCAGAACTTTGCCCTTGGCCTTATTGAACTTCATGAGGTTCACATGGGCCTACTTCTCGAGCTTGTCCAGGTCCCTCTGGATGGCATCCCATCCCTCAGGTGTGTCGACCACACCACTCACCTTGGTGTCATCTGCAAATTGCTGAGGGTGCACTCGATCCCACTGTCTATGTCATTGACGAAGATATTAAACAGTACTGGTCTCAATAGGGACCCCTGCAGGACACCACTTGTCACTTATTCAACAAAGTAAATACTGGTGTAATTTTGCTAACATGTGGTAAATTCTAGAAACATTTTATTTTAGTTTTTTCGGGGTATCTCGGAACCACTTGTCCCAGAGGTGCTTCAACGTTGCTGGGTCAAGACAACTATCCAACCCGCAGGTTGAACCCACATCAAAAAAAAAGCTACCCTTATACAAGATCTTGTCTCTGTTTTGGTTTTTATGAAGACAAAACCCAGGCATATAGAACTAATAAGAATATTCTTTACTCAAATAAGGCCTTAAATTTGATTACAAGGTATCCACGAACTTAAGTCAAGGTTCAATAAATCCACCCCCCATCCCCCAACCCCTGACTGTAGTAGTTTCGAGCTTTTTGTTTGTGGTTTTTTTTATTTTACCTTCTTCTCAAAACCTGTGGCTTTATGTTTGTCTCTCATTTATCATCTTTTGTATAAATCTAAGGGCAGTAGGATTATTTATGGGTGTATGGACTGTCTGAACCTTTCACTGCTAGGACGTGCAAAGACGCTAACTTTTATTCTATATTACCTCAGGCTCTTTTTACTTGTTATATAAATTCTTAACTACTTGAATATGTCTTACATAGCAAGCATCATCTATATGTATGTAAATGTAGAGATATTTTTCATATTTACTCTCTTTTTGTCTTCTCTAGTTATCTACATGTTGGCACATGGAAAGAGAAGCGAAACTACACATTGTTAGGTTCTCTTTGCTGTCGTCTAATCAAATTATGAGCTAAGAAATCATAATTAGTAAAGAAGTTAGTACTTGCAGGACTAAGCAGCAGATAAATGTGGATGGAGGGGAAAAATTGTATTCATTGCCACAAAAAAAAGAAGGGAAAACCTCATTCGATGCCACTCAATGTCTGTCATAATTACTGTGTCAAAAATCAGATAAAGCAATATGTTCAAAAGCACAAAACAGTATTAACGTAACCTTTTCTGTTCATTCTAGTAAGTAGAAGTAAAATATCTGAATTCTAATTCTAAACTGAATTTATTAGTCTACATTCCTTCATTAACCTATTTAATATATTAAATTTTGATTTATTTTCCATTCTACCTTTCCTCAATGAAAACTCTTTTGAACTGTAGACAAAATGAGAAATAGTTGGAATCAAAACAGTTAAAATAGTGAAAAGAAAATAAAGTAAAACTCTGTGGTAAAATTGCAAGCTTTCAAGTTGTCTTCCTTTCTTTCCACAATTTATATATAAAGAGATGAAAATAAATTCAGGAAATATACTGCTTTGTTACAATAGTTAAGTTCTCTTTTCTTTGCCTTTCTAGTATGCTCTTCTCAGCTCCCGTGTCCTGGTGTTATTTCTGATTTTTTTTTTTCTTCTACATCCAGATTTTCATTCTACTTGCTAAAATGGAATACTTCTCAGGAATTTACAAGGAAGGAATAACTGGTAAAATAGAAGACTGAGTATCTCAATTTTTTTAAGCTTCCCATTTGTCTAGATAACGTGAATTCTTAAAACAAACAACACACAAAAAGGTGACCAGTTTGTAACTTTGATCTTTAGTGACCTTATTAACTACTGTCAAATCTGTTTTCAGATTTTTATTTTTAAATCAAATCACTAAAGATAGTATGAGTCAGTTTTATCAGCACTGTTATTATTAACATAAAGTTTGACTTTCAGAAATGCTGTTAAAATAAGGCATATGTTTCTGATATTTCACTACATTTATGCTTTTTAGTGTAAAACTGAGCTGTTAGGGGTTTTACATCTAGATTTTTCTAACATTTTATTTTCACTTGTGTTGTGCTTGTGTTAAATAATTCCAAGTGATCATTACATAAATTTCTTTTTGGATGAAACTTGTATGTAGGTGTCAGACTGATCTCTCAAACTCTTTTTTTTTTTTTAATTAAAAAAAAAATTAAGCCTGGGCACTGGTAACTTTATTGTATCTATTTTTAAGGATTTTAGGATTTTCAAGATAAAATTAGAACTTTTTTAAAATGTAAAGAGATATTTGTATATTAGCAAAGAATTATAAAATTGACAGGGATTTAAACAATTATATAAAAATTAAGAAGGTTATTAAATTAACCCTTTCAGTATGGGCACTATCTTCTATTGATCTTAATGAGCCTGGAGATAGCTTAAATGGCTATGGGAGCAAGTTTGAATTGTGGTGTTAAAAGACATAATGTTCTTTTAAGTTATTTTAAGACTTTAGGAAAACCTGGTGAATGGAAAGGATAGATTCTTCCCTTTCTTTACGTAAATTAAGTATTTTTATGTCACCCCATGGATCAAAAAGGTACATGTCAAGGAAAGTAAGTAGCGAAACATTAAGTGTAAGAGGGAGTAAAACCCATGACACTTATGCATTCCTGGAAATTAGTTTTAAATATATTTTTGATATTGATGATTTATTATCACTCTCTTAATTAAGTTTGCTCAAAATTTTCATTTACACCTTCTGAAAAACAAACAAACGAAAATTAATCTGATCTTTCAAACAACAAAAAAACCTATTTTAAATTCAGGAACTTAGCAAAGCACTTTATCTGTCTATATATACTTCTAACAACACATAAAAATACATTTTCCTAACAGTCTAGAATCTAAGGTTTCTATTTGATAGTGATCTAGGCAAAAATTAGACAGGTTATAGTGGGTTATTATTTTGTTCTTGTTTCGCCTTTTTTTTTTTAATTATTTTAAAAGCACTGGATATGACTTATCTCTTCCTTAGGAAAAGAAATATATTTGCAAATTATTTCCTAAAGGTACTTTACAATTCCTATTAACTTTAATAGCCAGATTTCCATGTATTTTAATGATAAGAGGTCATGTCTAATAACAATTTTGATAGGTATATGCCCAGGAAACCAAGTTAGTTAAAACTGATTTACTGTCTTTTAATGTCGTAACTTTTTGAAAAATCTCTAGAAAATGATCTTGTGTCTTTCAAAGGCTTACATAGTTTCCAGAAGGAGGAATATGCCTGTTTGCCAGATTGAAATGTTAGAGAGTTTGAACTGTTTTATCTCTAAGATGGAATTCACCTGGCAGAAGAATGTAGTTGTGCACTAAATGGGTTATCAAGGTGACCGTAAAGTGTGGTGGTATGGTTCAGAATGTCAGCTATGAGACTGTTATTCCCCCTCTTCATTTACTCTATCTCTGAAAAATCTACATAAACATTTCATAAGAAGTTTCAGTTAAGACTAAGAATGTGGCAGGCATTCACTTTACTAGATCTAAGAAATTTCCCTAAGTTTAAAACCAAACAGACCATATATCGTCATGCGGAAAAAAAATGAACAAAATTTAATGATTCTTTAATATATTCTGAAAATAACGTCTTCATAAATTAAAATAGAATAATCAAGAATTTTTACTCTTTAATTCCTCAGAACGACTCAAAGAAACTTATGCCACTGATTAAGAAAGCAAGCGAGCTGATGGGGGGCGGAGATGGGTGTGCAGAGGAACAAGTGAAAGGAGTAGAAGATGAGACAGGAGAACCTCAATAACCAGTTAGCAGAGACCTCTGAATATATAGCAAGAAGCCTAAGTCCTGAGCCTAATTTCCTCCACTGGGGAAGAATCTCAAAGCACAGGTTTTACTCAATGTCATTCTGAAGGACAACTCATAGCCACCCTAGAAATTAAGTTTCAAAATGTGATCTAACTGTATTTTCCTTGTCAACTCAATCTTATTCAAATGACTATTCACTTTTCAGGTCATATTCCTATTTACATAATTGGCTGAAGCTAATATATATACTAGTCAGAAATATTTTGATACACTGCATTTTCTTTCCTTATGACTCATGCTTCATGCCTTGATATTTATCACGGATTCAGCTGCACACTCTAACTGTTGAGTTTGTGTCTACTTTACTGATTAAACTGAATATTTTAGAAGCAGAATTTACATATACACTGATTGCCCTGTGCACTTGCCTTTTTTTCATGAGGGGAAAAATAGTAGAGAGTGTTACTTTCATGGCTTTCTATGATGTATGCTCTGTCTGTCTCCCTGACGTACATGTGATTAAAGTTTGTTCAACCTTTTATAGATATTTTCATTTCCCAGGACTCACATATAGTGTATTTAATTCCAAAATTTAGACCCTTTAGGAAAATGCAGAAATTAATAGTTCTCTTAAAAGTAAAAGTAAGTTCCCTACTATGATGAAAGAAGAGTGATGTTTGTGAAATGTAGATGTCTAACATCTACTGATAAGCAGACACAAGATCTATGCTGCCAGGAATCATATTCTCTACAATTTGGGAAGACTAAAGACAATATTGTGGATGTGATGGGAATGTGGTTTCAGCTGTTATGTAAAGCGAGCATCACATTCCTCTGTTATAAATCTATGCTTTCATGTTCATTATTGATTTCACAGTGAAGACTATGAAAGCAGATCACTGTTTGGAATGCAAAGTTATTTCTTTTTCCTGATAACTTTGAATTAATTTCTGTTTTCACTTCCACCCTTTATGTTCTCCAGTGTGTCTGTGAACATGCACATATTTTTGATCTTATTCATGCCTTCATGGGAAAGTAAGTTATTGAGCATAAATACCCAAATTAAGATTACTTTCTTGCTTAGCTGTATTTATACCTACAGGATAACGCAAATGAGTCAGAAAAGATAGTCCTGCATCTTTGTCTGGATATACAGTGTGCCGAGTAGTCCTAGGGCACAAGGGAATGTAACTTTTGGGGAAGTGGAAGTCTGAATCCTTTATAGTTGAGGATTCTCCAGAACTAAAACCTATTTGCTGGGCTATGACATGTTATCACTCCTACAATAAGCCCCTGGCCCTAGTTTTTATTTCACAGAAGAGGCATAACCTGAAACAACCTGAAAACAAAAATGGTCTTGGGTGTAAATGTTTACATGTTACATTTAGCCAAGATGGTAGCATTACTGAACATTTGTTTAAGTTGACTTCAGTAATTTAGTAAGAGTGCATAAGTCTTTAATAAAACTACTCCCTATGTTTTATGTATCTTAGTTTAAAACAAAGAAACTAAACGGAAGACATGGGAGTAATCTTTCTGATTCACTCTCAATCTTTAGGGACAAGTTTCCATATAAGATTTTTCCTTCCTAGAACAGAGTATTCACTTGAATGTCAGTGTTCTGTAGCTATGAAAACACTTGAAACATACGGACTGTATGTATGACCACAGATCTGTTTTACAACTTCTCCTTCTATATGGATTCCAGGTATCAGGTGTAGACCAAAATGTTATTATTCATGCATTGAGATGAAGTTGATTAATTATTTTCTTAGCAGGTATCAAGAAGTAAGCTTTCAAGTCTTTATCTTTTGTATGAATGTGAATAATTAAAACACAATGCATTAGAATCAATATACTAAAAATCATGCAAACATTGCATGCATCAGGACCACAATGTTAGTCTGATTCAGGAGGTTATGAACCAGGAAGGCCTATAAGCAAGCTAATATTAGCAGTGATGTATTTAAAGCCTCAGCAACTACCCTTTGTTGGAATATCAAAGTGCACAGTTCAATCAGCACATTATGAAAAAGTTAAAATGTTACTCTATGCAGCTGAATTGGTGAAAACTATTTTTTTGATTAAAAGCACCTGTCTATGCTACAAATCCATTGTAAAGATGAAACCAGTAAACAAACAGTGAGAAGTGTGAGGTGGATTGAAAACCAGCTGAATGGTTGGGACCAGAGGGTCAGCAGCAGCAGCAGCACAAAATCTACTTGGAGACCAGTGACTAGCGATGAACTGCAGGGGTTAATATTGAGTCCAGTCCTGTTTAACCTGTTTGTTAATGATCTGGATGATGGAGTAGCGTGTACCCTCAGAAAGTTTGCAGACCAAACTGAGAGAGGTGGCTGATATGCCAGAGGGTTGTGCTGCCATCCACAGGGACCTGGACAGGCTGGAGAAATGGGCCGACAGGAATCTCATGAAGTTCAACAAACAGAAATGCAAAATCCTGCACCTGGGAAGGAACAACTCCATGCACCAATACATGTTGAAGGCCTTCCAGCTGGAAAGCAGCTTGGCAGAAAAGGACCTGAAAGTCCCAGTGGACACCAAGTAGAGCATGAACCAGCAATGTGTCCTTGTTGCAAAGCAGGCTAGTGGTATTTGCAGCTGCATTAGGCAAAGTATTGCCGGCAGGTTGAGGGAGGTGATCCTTCCTCTATATTTAGTGCTGGTGAGACTACATCTGCAGTGCTGTGTCCAGTTCTGGGCTCCTCAGAGATACGGACATACTGGAGAGAGTCCAACAAAGGGCCACAAAGATGATGAAGGGACTGGAGCATCTCTCCTATGAGGAAAGGCTGAGTGAGCTGTGACTGTCCAGCCTGGAGAAGAGAAGGTTCTAGGGGATCTTATCAATGTACCTAAATACCTGAAGGGAAGGTAAAAAGAAGATGGAGCCAGGTTGTTTCAGAGGTGCCTAGTGACAGGACAAGAGGCAATGGGAACAAACAGAAACACAGGAGGTTCCCTCTGAACACTAGGAAACACTTTTTTTTACTGTGAGGGTGACTGAGCACTGGAGTAGATTTTCCAGGGACATTGTGAAGTCTCCCTCCTTGGCGATATCAAAAAAAACCCCAACACCTAAACACTATCCTGGACAATTGGCTTTTAGTGCTTCTGCTTGAGCAGAGGGGCTGGACCAGATGACCTACAGAGGTTTCTTTCCAACCTCAACCATTCTGTGGTTATGTGAAAAGTATTCACTAAAAAAAAAAAAATAAAATCATGTTCTAATATCTATTATTGACATCATAAATGGCTAAACAGACAGCAAGATAGATTGACAGAAGGAAATCATATGCACTTTTGTTAGGTATACATGATAGCTCATTACTTGGTAATTGCCTAACTTCACTATATTTAGGTGAAAATTGCATTATTACTGAAATTTAATTTCTTAAGAAATAAAAATAATATTTATTATGAAGGGGAGGTATCAAAGAGTAAAAGAGGAAGAGGAATCTAGCTTTGGTATCCTTGTGAATCCATTATATCCTTGTGAATCCATTTAGGGGTCTTAAAACTCTACAAATATCTTACTACAGGATGGTCCCCGAAAGACACTAAAGGAAATCACTTGTACAGAAGTCATTCCTACAGTGTTTGATCATACAGTCTAACTTCCGATTCATACAGCAGTACATCCCAAGATTCTAGTCACTTTATCTTTTCACGTTAAAGGTCGTAATTGATAGATGCACTCAGGTTTTCTAGCAGTAGGAACAAACACGGGAGGAGAAGGTAATTTAGGGAAGACAATGAAGATGGACAGAGAAAGAAGGAGTTTTGGGGGGGGGTCCTAATCCACCTGGAGTTTGGAGGTATTGAAGCACAAGCCTATATTTGAAAGCCTCAAAGATCTCTTAATGTCCTACTTTCCACATAAAGGGGCAGATATTCAATTAACAGGTGTTACTTGAGCATGCTGTGCACATAATGCCATGACAAATCAGTGAGATATAGGTAGGGTGCAGAGTATTAAGAGCCTTGGCATTATTTTCATTAAAAGGTAAGTAGGTCTCATTTTTCTTTTTTTTTTTTTTTATTCTATTTTATTATTGTTTTTCATGGCTGAGGAGATATTTCCATGCCTAAAAAAAGGAAATAAGAGATCGGCATTATTCAGATGAGCATGTCTGTATTGGTACAAAAGAACTACAAAATTCTGAATGTTAGATTGGAGTTGCTTTAACAGTACAATGAAAGATGAATGACTGTATATCAAGTTTTAATGAATACCTGACTGAGGAAGCATATGAAAACAGCATGAACAGAATTTAGAACAAAGAATTGTCTCAATAGGATATTAGTGATAAAAACTCTGCTGCTCAGGAATGAGACAGAGATGAAGCCTCATACTCATCAACACAATACTGGCAATACGGACATCAAATCTTTTGTTTTTCAATTCCAACCCATAAAACTTTACATTCCAGTTGATTAATGAAACCAGACTTGTTTTGAAAAGCTGTCCTATGTCTCATCATAAATCTGCTGCTTATATAGGTCCCAAAGTAGCAAAGTTTGTAATGAAAGTTTTAAGTACTTTTGGAATTGCTATTAAAACCACAGTGACAAGCACAGATGAAAGCCCACTTTCTGAACAATGGAGATGGATCTATTTCCACTGCTCAGAGATACAGTCAAGTTTTCGTTAACTTGAGGTAGAATTTTACCCCAGAAATATTGAATAGTCTGCTTGGCAGACTATTCAATCTTTACAACACCAGGAAGAAAGTTGGGGAAATAATCATCTATTTATTAAAATCTGAATATCTTGAAATATTTTTATTATATGCTAATATCTTCATTTTAATAATGTTTTTTCATTTATAATGAAAATTATGTTACCGACTTGAAAAATGCATCTATGTAAATATTAAGTTTTTTAAATGTGTAACAAAATGTAACAGCTTAGGGCAGGAAGTTAGAAGATGGATACATTTCAGGAAAATATGATATAATTTTTAAACTATTAAAGTGAAACAGTTACTTACTGAAGACGTAAAGGTTAGAGTTATGCTTGAAGAATGTTGTGGAGTTTGGCACAGAATTTACAGGAATGCAATACGATACCTCATTCTGAATTATATTCCTCTGCTATGACAAGGAGAAAAAAGAAACACCAGACCGTGTGACACTGCTAAGCTCAATATGTGAAGAGGACTAAAAGAAGTATAAGCTGGGACAGGAGAAACTTAACACTCACACACATAGATGCACACACACTGGTACAGTTAGCAGAGATGTTCCCCAATCACCAAACTAGCTGTTGGTACAGCCCAGCCTGCAGTAACAGTGCACTCACTCCGGATAGTTTCTGTGTAAGTCTCTGGGCAGGGCTTGCCACCAACACCTTGGGTGTTGACACAGTATCTCCTGTTGTTCCATAGCCCATACCAAGGCTCATCACACTCCATTCTTGTTTGCATAGCCATGTCAGCCACAGCTCATTGCAGTCATTGACTCTTGATCAAGGCAAGCCTGTGATGCTCCTGTGACATAGCACAATGCTCAATAGTAATGCAAAGGGAGTATCTCCATACACCAAATCCTCTGTGCTACTTACATGCTTCCAGATTCTGTATTTCAGTCCAACCGAAAGAAATAGCAGTGCAGAGATCATAGGCATTTTAGTCAGAACATTGGCTATGTTGATGCTTTCAGTAAAATTAATTAGTCGTGTGCTCAGTCCAACCAATATGAAATTGCCTATGCCCAAGATTTTAAATTCTCAAGCCCATCCCAGTTAGGGTGGATATTTGCAAATTGTCTATTGGAAATAGGCCATAGTGATTAGAAGCAAACTGACACCAGTCTCAGTATTTATAACATAAAGATAGCATGTAATCTGAATGACCCAGACTCTTCACTGTTGAACAGTACATTCTCAGCGTCGATGAGCATTCTCAGTTTGTTTCTAATCACTACAGAATAGAGTTGTAAATTCTTATTTAATGTCTTCTCAGCTAGAAAAAATAATCCAGGCATTGGAATAATATCTAAGTAATCTCTTCAGTATCTGGTGAAAAGGAAAGCTGCAGCTTACAGCACAGGCATTGCGCTCAGTGAACACAGTATGATCTTTACAACAGCAATGGAGAATCTATCCTCTCTTCACAAGCCTGTCTCACTCTGCTGGAAGTAGATAAGCTCAGCTCTGCTTCACACTAGCTATAACAAAAAAACCAAATTTATCTTCAAATAATAGAGAGAGTAAAAGCCTTGGAATTTCTCATGCAAGCTTCTTCTCTTTGTTGTTCCTGTGGGGGTTTTTTACTTCAAAAATTGTTTAATCATGGTGTTTAACACACAGATTCCCCTCTAGCCTTCATGATGGCTTTTACTCTCCACGTCTTTTGAAGTTCTCCACAATATCCAAGATGTTATTTATGTTTTCTGTATTGTGTTTAATTTAATAGGAAACAGTGTGATGGACTTTACTTGAAAGTTATCTTGAAAATCCACAAAGATAAAACACAAATCTGGTTTATCCTTCAGCAAGGACTTAAGCTAAAATGCATCATGAAGTACAATGCTATAATTTCACATAATATCATCTCAGCATCTTTCTTTCTTACTATGTCCTTTGCACCTGTTTCTCTTGTGTATTCATAAATCTGATGCTCCAGCACAGTATTGTTTATCCTTTAAAAATCTGTTGAGATCACTGGTTTAGCAAGCTGAGGAAATAGTAATAGATCTTTAAAAATATTTTGATTCATTAGATACTGTACCTCAGGTTGATTTTTTTTATGTGGGTGCAGAGTAGGATAAAAATGCACAGATTCTCTTTTTCCTAGTAATCCTCATTCAAGGACTAACTGCAGTTGGTGTTTTCTTCATCCTCAGAATTCCCCATTAGTGTCCTCTGAGGAATGTTCAGTCCCCAAGTACTGAAGGGTCCTTGGGTCCTGAAGGGCCTTCGTCCTGAAGTCCCCACAGAGTCATTGAGAAACCCTTGGGGCATAAAGCCTCCTAGAGATCTGAAGGGAGGGCAGGGTGATTCTATAGTCTGAGCAGTGCAGTGGCTAAAAGTAATAATATAGTGCTCGATCAGCCTTTCACACTCAGACAATCTGTGGGAGCAGGTGTTTCAGGGTCTCAGATCTGCAAAAGCCAGACTTCTTAAAACCTCATTTGCTGAATCTGCCTTTTCTATCATAGGATTAATTGCTTCAACTAAACAGAGAGAAACAGTGCACGGTGCATCATGAACCATGTTACAGCTGGTTTGAAAGTTAATATGTACAGATTTTAAACTAAACAGAATTGTTATGTTGTTAATTTATTTATGTATTTCTAGTGTCAGTAAAATGAAGAAACAGAGACTCTCTTTACTACACTTAAAATCAGAGTGAAAGCACTTCATTCCTACTTTGCACCCTTGTGAGATACAGTACAAGGTACAGAACAACACAAACCAGTCCAAAGTGCATATATCTCTATTCCCCCGTGAAACTTTACAAGACTCTTTACCTTCAGCTATAATTATCTTTGCTATAATGAACATGGTATATTGCTATCCAGTTATTTTGGTCTTATTATCAAAAGCAGCATTTTTCCACCCCTCTCCTCTTTTGTTGACTATAGAGCAGTTAAAGACTGCTAGTGACACCTAGGTAGGGATTCAGTTTCAGATTAAGCTGTCTACATGTAAGTGGTTACATGCTAGTGACATGGACCCTGGAGTCTAGGCTACATTATAGTCAAAACACAATACAGCAAAGAAGCCTATTGAATGATTATGGTGATAAGCACTAGGTGTATGACTCAGCTACTTAAATACACTGCAGTGGGTTAGGACGTCCAAGATATCTGTATGGTGCTGGCAGGCACGACACAAGATGCAGGGAGGACTTGCATTCTTTTGGAGTGGCAGTTGGAAGCCAGTCAGGATCAGAGGACAACTCAAACAGCACTAGATGCCAGTGTTCACACAGCTGAATCGAGCCCCCACTGAATATGATGCCAAATGAGAAAAATTGTTCTCGCATAGGCATCAATATGCGAGAACCCTACCTGCTGGTGTCTTGATCTAAACCTTGTTAGGCTATGTGATAAAAGCTTATCTCCACAACCACAAAGAAGCACAGAGAGACAATGGCGGATGGAGGAACCCAAATAGTAGTCTTCCTGGTTGCTCCTATGCCCCATCACAGGAGAGCAATCAGCCCTTAAAAGGTCCATCTCCATAAGCCCAGAGGAGCACAAGGGTACGATGGCAGGCGGGAACACAAATTAAGAACTCAGAGGAAAGGATGCTATCAAAGGAAGAAACAAAGGCAGGGAAAGGGATGGATTTAGCTGATTTGGGGAGGAACAACTGTGGAAAAATGGAGAGATAAGGGGATAAAAAGGGCTGCACATGTGTAAATAATTTGCTGATCAGTGCACTTGTTTGGCCATGTTCTGTGACTGACCAGCACAGTCTGTCCTATCTTTTAATTAAATTCCTAACTTTTTTCCTGTCTGAATAGGGGACTCCCTATTCAATCTGTGTATGTGTGCACGCATATGGGGGTCTGAATTGGGTTGGAGGGCCCGCATGTCTGTGGTTCAAGCAACAGAAGCGAATGTATGTCTGGGTGCCAGCAGCTGCCCTGGAACTGTGGGCTGGAGGGCCCATATGCCTAGGTGCCAGAGACTGGAGAGACCAGAGTGAAAGTAAGGGTCAGAGGCCTGTGTGTCCATAGTGCCAGCACCAGGAGAGGGTGCGGGTGATGGAGTGAAAGTGTGATCGTTAGCAAAAAACAAGCCAAACTAGCTTATGAATAAGTGAAATGGTCTGGGAGCCAGGAGTGTCTCTAAAAGCAGGAGCATGGGAGGTTTGGTACTAGGGACCAGGGGAGTCCCAGAGAGTTCTGGATGTGTGTGTGCGTAAAACATATTCTTACCAATGGACCTGCATCCCAGAGGGGAGCAGTATGAGTCTGTTGGTGCTGTCTGTTCTTGTGAGTGCTCTGTGCGTCTGTCTGTGATCTGTGTGGCTGGCTGTGTATATATTATATATGTGGTGTATATGTTCTCTCTGTGCCTCTGCCTACAGGGGCTACAACTTCAGCCTTGCTACTGGCTGGACCTGGGGGCATGGAGGTGCAGCAATCTCACCTCTTTTGGGCTGTCAGATACCGCAGAATATATTTTCCTCTAAGAGCTGGCATCTGACAAAGCTGATTCCTATCCTTACAGTATTTCATAGGATTTTCTAATGTCTATTTTACAGTGATGTGACCACAACCTTTACCAGCATTATGAAAAGCTGCCTTAATTTTTCAGAGCTTTGCAAAAAATTAATAAGCAGATCTTTTTCATTCAGTTTAATTGCTGTCACTCAACACAGAAGTGAAAACATAGAAACATAGTATCATAGACTAGTTTGGATTGGAAGGGACCTTTAAAGATCATCTAGTCCAACCCTCCTGCTGTGCACAGGGACATCTTCAACTAGATCAGGTTCCTCAGAGCCCCGTCCAGCCTGGCCTTGAATGTTGCCAGGGATGGGGCATCTACCACCTCTCTGGGCAACCTGTGCCAGTGTTTCACCACCCTCATTGTAAAAAATTTCTTCCTTATATCTAGTCTAAATCTACATTATTTCAGTTTAAAACCATTCCCCCTTGTCCTGTTGCAACAAACCCTGCTAAAAAGTTTGCTGATATCTTTCTTATAAGCCCCCTTTAAATACTGAAAGGCTGCAATAAGGTCTCCCCAAAGCCTTCTCTTCTCCAAGATGAACAACCCCAACACTCTCAGCCTTTCTTCAGAGGCATTCCATCCCTTTGATCATTTTTGTGGCCCTCCTCTGGACCCACTCCAACAGGTCTATGTCTTTCTTGTGCTGAGGGTTCTAGAGCTGGATGCAGTACTCCAGGTGGGGTCTCACCAGAACAGAGTAGAGGGGCAGAATCACCTCCCTTGACCTGATGGCCACACTTCTTTTGATGCAGCCCAGGATACAGTTGGCCTTCTGGGTTGCGAGTGCACATAGCTGGCTCATGTCCAGCTTTTCTTCCACCAGTACCCTGAAGTCCTTCTCGGCAGGGTTGCTCTCAATCCCTTCATCCCCCAGCCTGTATTGATACCAGGGGTTGCCCCAACCCAGGTGCAGAACCTTGCCCTTGACCTTGTTGAACCTCATGAGGTTTACATGGGCCCACTTCTCGAGCTTGTCCAGGTCCCTCTGGACAAGGGATGTCGTCCACACCACTCAGCTTGGTGTTGTCTGCAAAGTTGCTGAGGGTGCTCTCGATCCCACTGTCTATGTCACTGATGAAGATATTAAACAGTAGTTGTCCCAATACGGACCTCTGCGGGACACCACTTGTCACTGACCTCCATCTGGACATTGAGCCATTGACCACTACCCTCTGGATGCGACCATCCAACCAATTCCTTACCCATCAGACAGTCCACCCATCAAATTCATACCTCTCCAGTTTAGAGAGAAGAATGTTGTGGGGGACCACGTCAAAGGCCTTACAGAGGTCCAGATAGACGACATCTGTAGCTCTTCCCATGTCCTACTACTGATGTAGTCACTCCATCCAGGAAAACCACTAGGTTGGTCAGGCAGGACTTGCCCTTGATGAAGCCATGATGGCTGTCTCGAATCACCTCCCTGTCCTCCATGTGTCTTAGCATAACTTGCAGGAGGATCTGTTCCATGATCTTCCCAGGCACAGAGGTGAGACTGACTGGCCTGGAGTTCCCTGGGTCTTCCTTTTCTCCCTTTTCTCCCTTTTTAAAAATGGGGGTAATGTTTCCCCTTTTCCAGTCAGTGGGAACTTCACTGGACTGCCACGACTTCTCAAATATGATGGATAGTGGCTTAGTAACTTCATCTGCCAGATCCCCCAGGACCCGCGGATGTATCTTATTGGGTGCCATGGACTTGTGCACCTTCAGGTTCCTTAGATGGTCTCGAACCTGATCTTCTCCTACAGTGGGTGGCTCTTCATTCGCCCAGTCCCTGCCTTTGCCTTCTGCGGCTTGGGCAGTGAGGCTTGAGCACTTGGCAGTGAAGACTGAGGCAAAAAAGTCGTGGAGTACCTTCTCCATATCCTGGGTAACCAGGTCTACCATTTCATTCCGGAGACAGCCCACATTTTCCCTAATCTTCCTTTTATCACCAACGTACCTACAGAAGCTTTTCTTGTTGCCCTTGATTTCCCTGCCAGATTTAATTCCATCAAGACTTTAGCTTTCCTAACCTGATCCCTGGCTGCTTGGACAATTTCTCTGTATTCCTCCCACGCTACCTGTCCTTGCTTCCACCCTCTGGAGGCTTCCTTGTTGTGTTTGAGTGTGTCCATGAGCTCCTTGTTCATCCATGCAGGCCTCCTGGCGTTTTTGCCTGACTTACTCTTTGTTGGGATGCATCACTCCTGAGCTTGGAGGAGGTGATCCTTGAATATTAAGCAGCTTTCTTGGGCCTCTCTTCCCTCCAGGGCTTTGTCCCATGGCACTCTATCAAGCAGATCCCTGAAGAGGCCAAAGTCTGCTCTCCTGAAGTCCGGAGTAGTGAGCTTGCTGTGCACGCTCCTCGGTGCCCTAAGGATCTTGAACTCCACCATTTCATGGTCACTACAGCCAAGGCTGCCCTTGACCTTAACATTCCCTACCAGCCCTTCCTTGTTGGTGAGAACAAGGTCCAGTACAGCACCATGAAAGATATTCCCACAGAATTTGTGTTTGATTCACATTATTTATAATGTGAGGGGTTTTTTTTTGTTGTGTTTGTTTGTTTGTTTGTTTTGGTTGTATTGTTTTTTTTTCCGCTAGGTTTGTAGTCTCCCAATATCTTCCTTTGTACCAGTGTAAAAAGAGAGCAGAACTGGTCAAACCCTATTTTCTTGTACATATTAAAAGCTGTGAATTAATTTTCTTCTACAGAAAGTAAATAAGGTAGAAAACTGTACAGAAATAATTAATTTGTTTATGCTACCACCTTCAGTTGAGCTAAAGAAGAGCTTGAGGAATAGTGCAACAACTTGCTAAAGGAAGTGACAGGCACTCAGTTTTAGTACTCTGAATGGAAAAACACAGCAACCTGTCTGAGAAGACATTTTCCCAAAGTTGTTAATACAAAAGACAAAAGCAATCATAAGAGAAATTAAACAGTAACCAGCTAATTACACAGAGATTTTTTGCTATAGAGGAGTCAGCCTGAAAATTAATAAAAAGAAAGCACAGAAGTTTGTCATGGGGAATAGAGAAGAGGGTAACACAGCAGTAGTCCACACCTGGCTTGACACTGCCATCAGTTGCCCCACAGCAGCAGGACCTCCAAAAAGAACAGTCAGAGCTGCTTCTCAGATTCTGTAAGTAGTCTGCATCCAGCTAGTAGCCTCAAAATGAAAGATGCAACAAGCAGGGATCCCACCTCAGGTAACTCATGGGTGATTTTCTCCCAGACACATGCATTAGCAGGTTGTAGGAAGCTGGATGGATATAGAGCAAGAGCACCACTATCTACACAGAAAAAGTGTAATTAAGTAGGGGAACCCACACTTACAGGAAAGGGGGATGTGCATCCACATGGCCTGTGAAGGGTGTGTGTGTGCACATAACTGTGGATGTGTGTGGGGATTAGAATGCTTTGGCATTAGTTATAAAAAGGTGTTTAGAAATGTATATGAGTTTACTGATATTTTGTAAGTGTCTGGTATCTACTTTATTGCTGATGTAGATCCTGACATATGGTTCACTGATTGGCAGTTGAGTGTCATTAATAAATCAATAAACTACTTTAATGCCTGATTTGATTTAAACCATGTGCAATAAACAGTTTGTCCCTGTGACACTCCAACAAGCTCTCTATGGATCACCAAAACTCTTGGCCCAGCCAGAAGAGTGTCACAATTTGGCAGACACTATTAAGAAGAGGTCACATTGACAAATTCTTTGTGAAAGAACTTCAGGTTATCCCAAAGCAACATCAGCAGCTTGCAAACACTAAATCATTGCAATTTGAACACAGAGGTTTCTTTTGTATCTGCCTGGAAAGCAACCCTCTGTAAAACAACCTTACCACAAATACAGTTAGCACCCTACTGTTGGTCTACAATGCCCACTTCAGTTTCTAGCTGCCTTTTAAATCAGTAGTGTAATTCAGACTGGCAATAGATAAGTAGAGAACCAGTCCTAGTGACAAAGAGCAGCTCCTCCCATCTATCCTCTTTTTGACTGTTTCCTGCTTGTCTCCCCATTCCTCCTTTTTTCCCAAAAATGTCACTAGCAGGTTCCATTATGACACAGATCAATTTGATCTGATCCCTGTATTTTTATTCATGTCCTTGACACCTAGCCTCTTGTTACTTTAGAGCTAGCAAAGAAGTCTTCCTGCAACAAAGGAAAAAAAAATCATAGGATTTTAGGCATATATTGCTGAAACTTGACAAAGATATCCAAACCTAAATTGATATAAATATTGCTATTATCTGAAAAAGAAATCCATATTTAATGTATGAGTCTTATCAGAACTAGTTAGTAACACCTATTTCATATTCAGCCTCTTTTTCTTCCAGAGAATATTGTTCTTGCTAAAGTGTAACTACCAATGTGCTAGAAAAGCTGTGCATACAGTATATGATACTTCCTACAGGCAGTAGCATGGAGTGCTTTAGATATTAAGCAGGAATAGAAGGTAAGTAAGTGGAATACAACTGTTACCAGCTGCTCAATGTCAAAGGCCTTTGATTTTTTATTGTCACCTGTGCTTCTTAACCACACAAAATATGTTTCAGAGGTATGCAGCAGACCATGCTATGACTGTAGTGGCTTGTTCAACCACTAGGTACAAATTACAACTTTGTGGTGGTCATGTATGTTCAGTGGAGAAGAGTCTTTTGGCTATACCTAAGATAGTTGCTTAGACACCCTCAAATTCTGAAAAAAAATTCCTACCCTTATTGCAAATATTTCAGTTAAAAGTGGGCCTGCATGTGTAGGTACATTTTTCCTGTAGGACATACAACATATAGAATTCAAAATGCAAATGTTCTATAAAACTATAACAAAACAATTAAAAATCTCCAACTCCAGTCATTCTTTAAGCCGATTGAGATGCCTCTAAGGTAGGGAAAAAAGCTCAGACAAGTTCAAAAAAACACATTCAATATTTAGATCCTTTCCCTCCTCCAGGTAAATCCAATTTATAATAAACTAAATAATAATATATTTTGATAAATACTGTAGTGATATGAAGAGGAAAACCAAGTGCTAAAACTACCACTTGGTAAAATTATTGAGAAATTGATCTCTTAGTAGTAAGTTTTCTTTATTCAATTCAGTTGTTATTTCTCTATTCCATAAATACCTTTCCCTCAAATAACTTACCACTTGACAATATACATAAGATTGACTAAAAGCCATTGAATTAGAAGAGATGCTTTACTCTGTTCATGAAAAAAAATGAAACTAATTAAGGTTTCACAAAACATCCTATTAGCTTGACTTGAAAGAACAATTCAATTTCTCCTGAATGTCCACTTACCGGGCTTGTTGACACATAGGCAAAAAAAAATCTTCAAATCTATTTTATTTGACATGAAGGATGCAAGGGAAAGACAATGAAAATGGTATATTACATATAAGAAGGAGGTGCTTTGCAGCTTTTTTCACTAAGTAAATTAGTAATTTTCTATATTGTTCACAGAATGTCAACCACAAGGGTATTTTCATGTCAGAACTCCACATTCAGGTTTAATGAATGGTGCAAATTAGTTTAATACTTTTTCTGCCCCAGAAGGCTGCAGTTTTGTAAATCTGACATTTTTTATGTCCTTAAAACACTGTAACACAACAGTTCACATAATCATAGAAAAATGTAGGCTGAAAGAGATCTCTGAAGGTTACCTAGTCCAACCTTCTACTCAGTTGTAGGTCTACCCTCAAGATGACATCAGATTGTTCAGGACTTTATCCAAAGAATTTCTTAGGATGGAGATTCCCCATCCTCTTTGGACAACTTGTTTCAGTGCTTAGCCACTTTCATTGTGAAGAATCGCTTCCTTACTGCACCTTGTCATTTTCCGTGCTGCAGCTTGTGACTATGTGACTTCTGCTGTGTACCTGTGAGAAGAGTAGAAGAGTATGGCTCTGTCTTCTGTCTAACCTCCCTTTAGATATTGGAAGACTGTAAATGCTCCAATGGACCTTTTTTTTTTCCCCTTTTCTTTTTTACTTTTCTTTTTTTCCTCCCCTCTCCAGGCTAAACGAACCCACTTACCTTAGCCTCTTTTGTACTTGTTTTAACCATCTTAATGGTTCTCTACACTGATCCCTTCATGTGTCTCTTGTATAGGGGAAACCAAAACTGGTCACAGTAATTCAGATGTGGACTCAGAAGTGCCTAGCAGAGGGGAATATTGACTTCCCTCCATGCACTGGCTGTGTGCATGGTTACGCTCATGAAGGGCAACATACCGACATGACTACTTGATCTATGTGTCTGTAAGCACTTTTTGTGTGTTATGATTATAAACCAAGCTAGCAACAAGAGTTACAGAAAGGATGAATTTTCCTTAGTTTCCAGTGCTACATTCATTATTTTAACAGAGTGGTTAGTATAAATTCTTGCATAAATCTATCTCTCCCCTTTCTCCAAAATACTGTGAACTAGTTTAACAATCTGGCTTTAACTCAGACACAAAAAGCTATTTGACCCCTACAAAGTCCAAGAACTACAAGGGATGCACTATTTAATTTTTGAGCAACAGTTCTAAGCAGTATATTATAGTATTTTGAAAAGAAGAATCAGAAGGCTAACAGCCCTACTTCAAAAAACAATTACTTTCTTTAGTGTTTTAAAGCCAAAGGTCAACATGATCTCTGTGTATTCAAGCATTTTCTTTTTAGTGAATGTAACCTTTTATGAAATAATTTTGAAAACAAGAAGATGAAAACAAACTTTTTTTTTTTAAAGTGCTAGAATTTCACAATAGAGTACAAACCTCACAAAATGTATTCAAACAAAAGCTCTTACATTGGAAAAAATAATGCTAGCTCTCCCCATCTCTTTCAACAACACTTGAACATTAGGTACCCTTTCAGAAATGTTTATCTATCTATAGTACTGTGGGTGCCATTTATCATAATGTGATGTGTCTTCCAAATAAGAATGAACCTCTGCAGAAAAAGCTCACATTATGTATTGATGCCACATTAGGAGGCCCTGTCTCCAAGCTGTCAGGAAAACTAATAAAACAGCTAATACAGTACACTTTCAGAAATATTGGCTTTGAGTACAAACGTTAAGGACACTTCAGCTTAGTAAGTAAAAGAATTATCTTGTCACTAAAATAGGAAATTGAGGTAAATAATCATCTATTCAATGTAGATTAGAGCAGAAAAAATATTTATGCTGGAGAAAACAGGGTTCCTTGCATTCAAAGTTAAATTCAACAAATACACTAGTTAGCAGTTTTATAACTTTAACAGACATTTTAATCTGAGCCAGCAATTTTAATAAAATTATAGAATAACAAAAGTCCCATACTTGTGATATGCTAAGTAACCTCATTTCTCACCAAAGTCAGGGGAAGGTAATGACATTCAAGATATTTACAGATTCTATTTCTAATACAAATGTTGCAGCATGAACCCAAGGAAATATATTAAGCATTTTTATACCTATAGTCACAGCAGTTTCATGCAAGTTCCACATACTTTTGTCTTACAGTTTGAATGTATGTTTATAAATCTTAATTTAAAATTGCTTATTTGGATCTGATTCTAGTTAAAAAAACCCTTTCCTTTAATTCTAGATTAAAGTTCACCTCTGCAATAATCACACAAAGCCAGTCAATAACATTGATTCTTAGATCAGAGTCACTGATACTCCACAGCAAATTTGTAATGGTTCAGTGCAAAGAAGTCATAAAGCTAACTCATTAAGTTCCTGAGGATTCCCTATAGAGTTACTGTAATGGTGTATATTTTGGGTTTATGCCCAGAGAACTTTCCCTCATAAAATGGGGTTAGTCAAAGATCTCTTGCTGCCAGAATAAACCTATGGGCTGTGAGCACAAGCAGAAATAGAAGTAACCTTAAAGTAGGCGACATTATATTTATGACTGGACTGAACTGCAGCCAAATCTAACTTCTGAGAGAATGAGACAAGCATTCAGTTACCACTCAGGCCCAGCAAAACAAGGCTAGCAGATCTTGTCACGTAAGTAGGTGTGATCATTTTATGTATTCTTTTAAATTAATTATGAAATTTCAATTCTGTTAAGTTGAAATGGCAAAACATACTTGCCACAATGAATCTAAGGTCTAATTTATAATATAATAATTAATAAGACATCCAAAATGTTTATAACTCTTAATAATGCAATAGCTACTGTTAGTAATTTAACCTCAAAATTAAAAAAAAAATCAGTAAATTCATTATCTTAAAGAACAACCTTGTTATTTTCTTTGAAACGTACAGAAACGTGGAAAAGATATGATCACTTCTTCTGGCTTCATTGATTTACATTTTCACTTTGTAGATTTCAAAGATTTTTTTACCTGCTCTCAATTCCTTCTATATTCTTCAACATTTCCATTAACAGATTTGAGAACATTAGCCTGGTGGATTTTAATTTCTGTTATTCCAGTCCTTTAATTTTTGTAATATTACTTCTTCTTGTTTTTTCCTGTCCCAGTTCATAATGTCCAAAGATTATTAATATCTGACAATATTTTTAGTATTTTTTCTAGTTTATGAATCATTCAACTAATGCTCCTAACATTTTATAGATATACACACATACACACACATATATAAACATGTAAATAAGTAGATACTTATTTCTATAAATTTGAATTAGATTCTAACTGTCATACATATGAGAGCCCAGACTTACTCTGGCTATCTTCATTTCTGTGGCATACCTAAGCTAAAACTTTAAATTCCATCTATAAAAATGGAGAAAGATAAACACTTCCACAAAGTTAGTATTTAACGTAAAAATTAAATTGTCAAGGAATAGACTTATTACAAGCAAAAAATCAGTTTTTTAAAGTTTTGATAATTAGTCTGCCTTTCAAAATTAACCTTGTGATTAATTTCCCCAATTTACAAATAATCTATTTATATTTGACAAGGATTTTCCCTTCTGAACTGGAACAATTTCTCTATTTATGCCTTGTTTCCTTAATAGAGCAGTTCAGATTGAAAATTTCTTGTAAGTAACTGAAGATGTCATTGTTTTGAAGTGTTATTTGCAATTGGTGGCTGGTGCTTCTTTTTATGTTGGTTTTTTTTTTCTATTTTCCAGATGTTAAACTGGGTTTTGAATCAGCTTTCATTGGCCTGTACTTTGAATAAAAAGTTCTAATTACTGTGATTTTTAAAAACCCTTCTGGTGTGTCAGTTTCAAAACCATGAAGCACAGAAGAAGTGTTATCATCTTCCTTGTTTCTCATTCTCGTTCTTTTCTTTTTCAAAAGGGAAATGGTTTAGAAAAGGGAAAACTAGACTATTCAAATTAGCTTCAGATGGTGATATGGTCGATATCAACACCCATGTGCATGGAAGAGATATATTGCCAAGTCAGATGTTTTGTTCTTAGAATACTGATAAAATCTGCTGAAAATGTTGCAGTATTATTGATAGTACTCTGAGGAACTGGAAAGTTCCACCAACTATGTCAAATCCTGTAGGCATATAGAGGTCATGCTACTAGATCAAACCAATAGCCCAAGAGTAACAGATGGTAGGAAACCTGAAGTGTGGATTAAAATCAAGTGACCGTACATGTAAATTTCCAAAATATATTTATTCTTTAATCCTGAATAGTTTATTGCTGTTACTTGTCTATATTAACACAGCCAGGCTTTTTATTTTACTTGTTTAAGAAGAGATGGAGGTTGCATGCTTGATACACAAATGTCCTGCCCCAGAGCAGTAAAGGGCTCTGGGTTCAGCCTCTTGCTTTCCTGCTGAAGGACTGTGAATAGATAATTTTCCGGAGTTATGGCATGAGATGGAGAAAAAGGGAACAATTTTCCTCTGGGACTAAATAATGACATATTTTTTCCTCTGAAAAGACATATTATGTAGAAATACCTTGGTTAAACTGGTATTCTCACCAACCTAGTCTAGCTGTCCTTTTTATTTTTACTGTTCAGAAATATGGAACAAGCTTGGAGCTGCTCTGGCATGATTTTTCACAGTACTGTAGCTACGTTGTGATGTATCTTGTCATTACCGTGTGCTTCATTAAGTTACATTAGTCACCTGTTTTTGAGCCAGTCTGTTGGTCTCTACTAAATAAGTAATTTCTCCATTGTTCCCTATAAAAAACTGAACTGAACATATATATTTTCATGACCTTGGAAAGAAATCTGATGTTTAATCAGAAATAACTAATATTGAATTTGATAAGACTTGTGGATTGTACAAGGGACGAAGCCCTCCTTTTGTTCAAAAGTAAACTGGTCTCTGCCTGACAGTGATTAAGACGATGCCTTTCCCTCTTTACCCTCCCACAGTAGTAATATACTTTTATTAACTATTAGTTAGAAGTGGTTTTACTCTGAAATAGATGGGACTCAGAGGTCCCTTCTGCCTTTGGTAATGTTATTTCATAATTATTCAACTAAGGTTTTTTTGCAATGTCATCTAAAATAACAGCGAGCAATTTATGATCCACGTTACTTGTGATCTACATGCTTTCTTTGGTGGGAAGATTGGCAGGGAGAAATAGCATCTCCAATGCAAGGCAATGAATCTGCTGATAGAGTCAGTCTGTTCCCATCCTTTATAAGTACTCTGCAGACTATCCTCATCATTATTAAATATGTGAGCTGGTCTAGGATCCTTCTTATTTTCACATCATGCATAAACCTTAAGCCAATCTGCAGTTCCCCTACTCTTTGAGGTAAAATGCTTCCTGCTAGTCCTTCTGGTGGTCTTCGTTCAAGTGGTAATGCATTTGTTATCATGTTTTCCAATGAGCATTTATAGACCGCCAGGCACTCTCTCAAGAATTACAATGATTTTCAGGGAAGATCAAGTTTGAGTTGATCTTGCTTTATAGTGACATTTAAACTTTCTTTGTTTTAAACTATCTTCAAAAAAAGGAGGGAGTTAAGTCAGGTCGTTTTTTAAACTCATAAATATCACTTGGATACCCACCTCTTGTAGTTCAAGGAAAAGCAGCAGGTATTTTGAAGACAATGTGCCTTTGACTAAAGGAACAATCAGAAGTTGGCTAAATGTGCCTCATTGGTAATTTCAACACTTGGAGACCTAGGCTGTCTTGCAAATGTGAAACTAGCTAACATTTATCATGTTATGTTTCATCCTAGTTTAATTTTTTTGTATTTCAGTATTATACATCACTGTAGAGGATTTGGAGCTATAAAGTAATGTGCTATATTTTGAAATTATTTGGGAAGCAGGGATTTTACAGTAAAAACATGTTTCCTTCTGTCACACAGTGTGACACAATATGAAAATGTGAAGTACCTTGATGCTGAAAAAACAGTGGAATATTTTTTGCCGCTGAGGCATACATTGGTTTTCCAGGTAGAGCAGAGCCTTAGACTGCCTTCAAGGAATATTTGCCCTAGGCATTTCTCATGTTATTGTCTGTTGTTTGACAGTGAGCAGTACAATGCCTGTATGTCATGAAAAATGATAAATATTGTAACAACTTACAAATTTGATATCCTTTCTTTTGCACTTGAAAGGCATTACTGAATTTATTATAGGTTGTGAACTGAAAAGCAATAACTAAAGCAGATATTAACAAAACCAAAATGTAAAGCCTAGTTTTTCATCTAAACTGTTTCGGGAACTTAACACCCAACCAATCTTACTGTTGAAAGCATTAACAGTTTGTCTGGTTTAAAAAGAATAGGAAGATAAAATGAATGATAAAACTTTTCCTTAACTGTGTCCAAACAGACAGGAAAATTTACTGAGCTCTTTTCATCCTAAGAAAACGTTTATTGGAAAATATATGTTTATATATATAAAGCTACAACAAAACAAGTTAGACTTAAATTTATATGACCTGGACATTTTGAATTAGACTTGAAAGATCATTGCTGATAATTTCTCAAAGTGAGAAAAGCAAAATCAGTGTTGTAGATGATTCACATCATGTGATGTAAACTGTGAGCTGTTCTTTTAAGAAGAGAAGGTAAAAGACTTCAAATTCGAGAAAGGAAAAATTTCCTTTACATTTCCAGTCAACCTGAATGTAAAAGGCTTGCTTTGCTGGATGTTATAAGGACATGGTGAAGCTCTCTAGTTTTATGTAGCTTGTTTAAATGAAGCATGATTTCAAATACTCTGTAGCATTTTGAATATAATTACAAAATTGTGCAATGTAGGTTTGAAAAAAATATCATTCCCAGTAAATTATTTGGTGCTACCTTGAAATATTAATCTTAAAAGACAACTTGATTGATTTGCAATATTGTGCTGTCACAGCAACTCAAAACTAAATGGTTGTAAAGAAATCATAAATGTAAATATGTTTAACTAAAAGATTTATCTGGTGGGACAGTCAAGGAATATATATGCTGTTTAGGATTATTTAGCATCTTTATCTTTTAGGAAAATAAATTAAGAAAACAGAAAAGTTGGGGTTTTTTTTTATAAATTGAGAGAGAGTGAAAACATTAGCTAAGACAGAAAAATAATACAAAACCACAAGTTAGAAAGAATTACTTATTACATTCGAGAGAAAAAGTCCTGAATGATATTGAATCTTTATCTGAAGCACTGGTATTCAATTTAAAGAGAAAAATTGAAGAACATGAAGATTAAAGGAGAATAAGAGGTGACAGTTTGCTGGAAATTTGACTATGAATTTGCAGTCGGGCCTGCACTACAGTGTAACCAGTAGTGTTCCTCATAAAACTAGCAATGAAAATTCTTTTGCATACAGCATTGTGGTAAATACAGCTGTAAATCCTATGAATGTTATAAACAGAATAATAGTGATAAATCAAAAGGAACCAAGAAATAAATTGCAAAATCATCAGGAATTTGTGCAGAGAGATAATTGAGGGTAGACAGGAAGGAGACATGAGTAGATCAATATTTATAATTAATTCAGTGATAAATAAGGTTACTGGTTAATACTTCTGCCATGATTCCATGGAATTCTAATGCTAATTTTTGCTCCATGAAGACATGATTATCCTATCAGTTTGCCAGAGAAGAGTCTCTGTTATGACATGGACACTGAATAGAGAGTGGAAGAATAGAAACTCTCAGAAATGAAAGACACTTAGTTGGTATGATAAGATACATTTCTGGAAATAAAGATATTGAATTAAAAAAAAAAAAAAGACTGTGCAGAAATCTTTTATGACTGGTTGATGTCTTTGGAGGTGGTAAAAACTCAGAAAGAAAACTGTGGCATGCATTTGAAGCATCTGTGGACAGACTGCTCAAAATTCCAAGAGCAGGAGGTAGGGAACAAACATGGAAGGTTATTAGGAAGATGGAATGGATGAATGATCAGATTATTACCATACAAATGGCTAGATATCTGTATAATACTTGTAGGTGCTTTTAAAAATCCAGTACCACATACCTAATCAGTATTTCAAACATTAATCAGAGGAAGGACCTGTCACTGATTCCCTTTACTCAAGAAGGCTCATTACAGAGCTTGATTGTAATATTAGAACTACCACTGAGATGTACCAGGCTAAAATCTGAAGTGTCTTGTCTGCTAGAGGAAGAAATCAGTTTGTGATTTCATTAATGCATATTATTAACTTTTTGTTGTAATTGCAAGTGGTTTTTGTACTAGAAATATAAACATGGGGGGGAACACTTTAATGTTGAAAGTAGATTTCATGAAAAGAGACTTCCTCTCACACATGATTTAAACATTTTAAATATTTTAAACAAGTATTTAAAGATATTAAGTGTTTTGAGGGATGCTGACCAAAAAAAAGTTCAATATCACTGTGCTATTTTTTTAATACAAGGTGCACTTATCCTTTTAGCAACTTGGTAAAGGTGTGTCTAGCCTGATATCATACATTCTTGGCACAAGACCTACAGAAAACTCTGGTGGTTTTACTTAATATTTTCTATGCATTTTGTTCAATGTTCTATACAATATAATACATAAGGATTCCTAGAAATACAGACAAGTATTCTTCTCTCCTTGTCAAATGCTACAACAGTAAGTGAAACAGCTAATTTTTTTCTTGTTTATCTTCTTTCAGCCCAACTTCAACTCCTTTTCAGCATAGTATCTCGTCTGAATAGGAAGTCTACACAACAGTTTAAATCAAACATTCTCCATAGCAACCCTCATAGTGCTGTGCTTTGTATTTGTAGCCAGAACGGTGTTGATATCACACCAGTATTTTGGCTACTCCTGAGCAGTGGTCACACAGCACCAAGGCTGTTTCTCCAACCACCCCCCACCCCTGTTCCAAAGGCCAGTAGGCTGGAGGTGGGCAAGAGGTTTGGAGGGGACATAGCCGGGATTGCTGACCCAAACTAGGGGGATATTCCATGCCATATGATATCGTGATCAGCAATAAAAGCTAAGAGAAAGGAGGAGGAGACAAATATTTGTTATTAAGGTGTTTGTCTTCAGAAGCAACTGCTACATGTATTGAAGACCTACTTCCTAGGAAGTGGCTGGACATCACTTGCTGTTGAGAAGTAGAGAATAAATCTTTTTGTTTTCCTTTGCTTCCATGTGTGGCCTTTGCTTTTCTTCATTAAACTGCCTTTATCTTGACACATGGGTTTTTCATCATATTTTCTTCCCCTGTCCTGCTGAGGAGGGGAGTGATAGAGCTGCTTGGTGGACACCTGATGGCCAGCCAAGGTCAACCCACCACAGTCCTTTTTGGTGGCCAAGGTGGGGCACTTGAAGAACTTGAGGACAGTAACTGGGAGACGTAACAGGCAAAACATGGATGGAACATTGCCAGAGAGCAGGATAATTGTGGGGAGTTTTTTTTTTTTGTAATTGTGATGAAAGGACAAGGGGTGAGTGTGTATAACTTGTCCACCTTTGTCAGTGTTGTTATGATGTTATTTCAACTTTGGTGTAGGAAATTCTTTTTGTTGATTGTATTGGTTTTCCATGGCAAGGTTTTTGGTAGAGTGGAGGCTGCAGGGGTGGCTTCTGTGAGAAGACACCAGAAGTTACCCCCATGTCAGACAGAGCCAGATCCAGCTGGCTCCAAGACGGATGCACCGCTGGCCAAAGCTGAGTCAATCAACAGAGTTAGTAGCACCTCTGTGATAACATATTTAGAAAAGGTAAAAATCACTGTGAAACAGCAGCTGGGAGAGAGGAGTGAGAAAATTTGAGAGAGAAAGCCCTGCAGACACCAAGATCAGTGAAGAAGGAGGGGGAGGAGGTGCTCCAGGCGCCAGAGCAGAGATTCCCCTGCAGCCCATGGTGAAAACCATGGTAAAGAAGGTTGTATCCCTGCAGCCCATGGAGGTCCACGATGGAGCAGATATCCACCTGCAGTCCATGGAGGACCCCATGCTGGAGCAGGTACATGTGCCCAAAAGAAGCTTGGAGAGCTCCAGCCCGCACTGGAGCAGATTTTCTGGCAGAACTTGTGAACCCGTGTGGGGACCCACGCTGGAGCAGTGTGTTCCTGAAGGACTGTACCCCACGGAAAGAACCTATGTTGGAGCAGTTCTTGAAGAACTGTAGCCCATGGGAAGGACCCACGTTGGAGATGTTCATGAAGGACTGTATCCCATGGGAAGGACTTTGGAGCGGAGGAGGAGCAGCAGAGACAATGTGTGATGTATTGACCACAAACCCCACTCCCCACCTCCCCTGCACTGCTCAGGGCAAGGGGAAGAGGTAGATGAGTCAGGAGTGAAGTTGATCCTGGGAAGAAGGGGGTGGGGGGAACTGGTTTTAGTTTTGTTCTTATTTTTCACTATCTAAAATAAAATCACACCAATGCTGTCTCAGCTAATCTACCTCATAGTTGTTTTTTTAATATATATTTTTGTATGAAATATCATTAGACAAATTATGACTGTGCATATGCAAATACTGAGAGTGCATGTTCCAAAAAAGAGTGAAGGTATAAGAATACATGAGAAATATACCTCACAGTTTGTGATTTCATGTGCTGAACCAGATCTTCACCTGCTGTAAATCAGTTCATAAAGGGCTAAGTGGAAATCTTTGGACTTCTCTGACTTACAACTCATACAGACCTGCCTTAATCACACCAATGGCTCATGACCAACTGAATGGCCAAACTGCATGACAAGACAATCTTTTTTTCACACCTATTTTAACATGTTGGCAAGTATAGTCTTATAATTTTAGTAAATGTCTGAGAATTCAAAAGAATATGTCCTCAGCTTTCTACAGAAAAAGTATCAAGAATACATATATGTTTCAATCATGCATTTGAGCAGGTTTTTTAAAAAGTAAGCTATATCTTTACGGTACTGTAAGAGTAAAAATTATGTGAAGGAATTAGAAACAAATATCTCTGTGTTTAAAATAGTCATCACAGCTTAAATGTCAGTGAGAACCAGCAGAGGGGTTCAGGCTGGAACTGAGGGAACTGGAACCATGGCTGTGGTGGGGGTGTAGCATGTCATTGATGGAGCCCATGGTGGGGTTTGGATTCAGTGCCATGGGAAAGCCTTGCAGCAAGCCCATGGTGTTCAGCTCAGGAGAGCCATGGGAGCCATTATTCACATAGAAATAATTTCTAAGTCATAACTGTTGTACAGGAACCATGTCTGAATATTCAGTTTGAACTGCTATTCTAACCGCCCTATTGAAAGACTAGGTATATTAACCTGATGGCATACATTTTAGGTAGTACCATTTCAAATGCCATCACTGATCTAAAACATTTGGAACTGGATATGAAATTGAAAGTTCTTAAGTGGTTGATAACATACCAATTCTGGCAGATGTGGAGTTGCTCACTATTTATCATAGCACTGAGTGAATGTCACAGACAATTAGCAGCATCTATAATTTATGTTATCTGCAATGCAATATTTCTTCATTGTAGCCTATAATTTCCAGTTGCACTGACTAACGTTGCCTTGTGCTTTTTGTTCAATACTAGGGGTAAGGCTCTATTTCTAAAAGAATATGTTAGTCTTTAAACAGATGCAAAAAAACAACCAAGTAAACAAACAAACAAAACTCAAACAAGATAAGGTATTTGTTTCACATTGGCTTATTCCCTGTTTGACTTCATTTTCAATAGACTCCTGACATTTCAGACTGGACAAGCACAATTGCTGTAGCAAAGTGTAATGTCACAACCATATCAGTAGGGTGACAGATTTACAATGGTAAAGATTTAGCTCACTTTTGATCATATTTCTGTCACTGTAAGCTTAGAAGCCATTAAGTGAATTGAAGCTCCTGTATCCTTTAGAAATGCTTGAACTCACTTTATCACAGAGCGTTATTATTCAGCATTTTGTCAGTCTATGGTGTTTTACAATGCATTGAACCTAGTGTGCCTAGCTGTCCTGCTTCAGTATGCATTAAGTCATTAGAAAGATTATTTGGGAACAAAGATGCTTTGACACAGTGCGTTTCATCATCGGCAGAAATGAAATTTATTATTTCTGTTTCCAAATATGAACATGAGTTGTCATCTCCTATTCCCATCCTTGCTTCTTTTATCTACTTATTACCCCTGGGGCAGATGAAAACAGCTACAGGAGCATATGAGAGAAAAGGTAGGAAAGAAGGAGGATCACAAATGGAGCTAATATTTGAAAAACAAGTTATTACTTTTTCTTAAAAGATGGGCAAACTGAGCTAAGAAACAAACACATATTTTTCATCATTAAAAATTTACTTTTAGAATTAAAATGAGAAGTCAGATCTTCCTATTCTCTGACCCTCATAACTTCTGAACAGGCATCTCTAGGCTTTTGAAAGCAAAGAGGAAAACAAGGCAGGAAAAATGTAACTGATGTAAAAGACATTTGTCTTTTTCCCCTTCTTTCTCTGCAGACCACTTCAGAAGTGGGAAAAAGGAGGCAGGGGGCAGTCATATTTCAGTTTTTACCAGTGAAGACAGATCATAGGATCATGGAATCATAGAATCATAGAATCATTAAGGATGGAAAAGACCTCTAAGATCATTGAGTCCAACCGTCAACCCAACACCACCATGCCCACTAAACCATGTCCCTAAGTGCCACATCTACACATCTTTTAAATACTTAGGAGAAGAGACCAACATCCACCTCACTACAACCTCCTTTCAGGTAGTTGTAGAGAGCGGTAAGGTCTCCCCTCAGCCTCCTCTTCTCCAGACTAAACAGTCCTAGTTCCCTCAGCCGCTCCTCATAAGACTTGTTCTCCAGACCCTTCACCAGCTTCGTTGCCCTTCTCTGGACACACTCCAGCACCTCAATGTCCTTCTTGTAGTGAGGGGCCCGAAACTGAACACAGTATTCAAGGTGCGGCCTCACCAGTGCCGAGTACAGGGGCACGATCACTTCCTTACTCCTGCTGGCCACACTATTTCTGATACAGGCCAGGATGCCATTGGCCTTCTTGGCCACCTGGGCACACTGCCAGCTCATGGTCAGCCAGCTGTCGACCAGCACCCCTAGGTCCTTTTCCTCTGGGCAGCTTTCCAACCACTCTTCCCCAAACCTGTAACATTGCCTGGGGTTGTTGTGGCCAAAGTGCAGGATCCGGCACTTGGCCTTGTTAAACCTCATGCAGTTGGCCTCAGCCCATTGATCCAGCCTATCCAGGTCCCTCTGCAGAGCCTTCCTACCCTCAACACTCCCACCCAACTTGGTGTCATCTGCAGACTTACTGAGGGAGCACTCAATCCCCTCGTCCAGATCATTGATAAAGATATTGAACCCCAGTACTGAGCCCTGGGGAACACCACTCGTGACCGGCCGCCAACTGGATCTAACTCCATTCACCACAACTCTCTGGGCTCGGCTGTCCAGCCAGTTTTTTACCCAACGAAGAGTACACCTGTCTAAGCCATGATCCTCCAGCTTCTCTAGGAGGATGCTGTGGGAGACAGTTTCAAAGGCTTTACTGAAGTCCAGGTAGACCACATCCACAGCCTTTCCCTCATCCCCTAGGCGGATCATCATTCAGCAATTACTACTCTATTATCTCAAAACAATGTACATAATGCAAGAGAAGTAGCAAAGAGAAGAAAGGGATCTCTGAAACAGCTTAGATGGAAACACAGCATGGGTAAGAGTATACTTCATTATCTCTTGCTATCTCTGCGTCTCTGAAAATAAAGATTTCAGATTTACCACAGCCTCTTCCTTCTCCTGTCCTGCACTTCTGGAAGCTACAGGCTGCCATTAACACCAAGGTATTAAACAAAAATCTGTGCGAGTCTTGATGAAAAGAAAAAAATGAATTGTTGCGGGAGGCAAAGCAAGCAGTGACACCATGTAGTGAAACAGAAGTGCTTGTAGGTAGCATCCTGGCTAAAAGAACCCACTCTCACCACTGGCTGATTCAAGCTGTGACTTCCTTCTGACTTTCCAGCTGCAGCAGCAGCCTTAGGGAACTAGAGGAATTTGTGAGGACTGTGTGTATGAGAGCATAGTGTGAGGCGAGGAGATGGTGAAGCTGAGGCAGGGAGTTGGAAAGGAAAGGAGTGATACAGAGGTAACATGTTCTAGGCATCAAAACAACACGTTGTGTCATTACTTAGAATAAGGCACCTAGGACTGAGATTTTCAAAGTAAGGCATGTGAATAAGTCCCTGAACTGATTAGAAAAATCTCAGCCCTTTTTGTCTGCAAACAAACATTTGTAATTTTTGTAGTGAGGTGGGTATCGGTCTCTTCTCCCAAGTAACTAGTGATAGTATGAAAGGAAACTGCCTCAAGTTGCACCTGGGGAGGTTTAGATTGGATATTAGGAAAAATTTCTTCACCGAAAGGGTTGTCAAGCATTGGAACAGGTTGCCCAGGGAAGTGGTTGAATGACCATCCCTGGAGGTATTTAAAAGATGTGTAGATGTGGTGCTTATGGACATGGTTTAGCGGTGGACTTGGCAGTGTTAGGTTAATGGTTGGACTCAATGATCTTAAAGGTCTTTTCCAACCTAAATGATTCTATTCTATAAGAAAGAAGCAAGGAAAACAATAAAGACAAAACATAACAGCAACCATTTTGTAGAAAGACTATGACTAAGTTCCTGTCTTTACAGCAACAATTTAAGAACCTTATTTATGTGTCATAATTTCCTTTTTAGGAGCCTATTTTTATACTTTGGGGGGGGGGGGAGAAAGTAACCTCTTTCCTCTTCCAAAGAAAAGCTACTTTAATAGGAAGCTAAGAATAAATATATGTTACAAACATGTATACATGAAAAAATGTTATTGCAGAAGTCATTGAAGGTACTGATTACTCAAATTACTATTATTTGTCCCATTATGTCCTCCATGGTTATAAAAGTCTTCACTTACAGTCGCAGGCCCACGAGTTTCAGAGTTAACAATGAGTTTGGGAGGGAAGGGGAGAGGAAGATTTAGGTATGTACAATATGGACAGTCAAACCATAATTCTGCCCTATCATGAATCCCAGCAATGCTATACTGTCATGAATAATACATATTCCATCTGAATCCAGACTAGATGCAGAGTTTTTTGCTTGTCAGGAAAAAAAATAGTACTGAGCCAAACCATAATCTATGAAAACAGATACTCTTTACCTAGGTGGAAAAATTATGTGTTTAGCATACTCTAATTAAAGATAACTTTTACACTTAAAATAAATAGTTTGTGACTCTAATGCAAGACTAGGAAAGTTACAAAGGAGTTTGAAAACAGTGATTTGTGCCAAGTGTGTCAGGATAAATGACTATTTTGATAATTTCTTTAAGTGGAGCATTTCAATGTCAGTGTGTTTCTTTTTGAAATGGAATGAAACATTTTGATTGCTCAATCCGTAATTATTTTATTCTGTGAAATGTAATTCACATTATACAAAAGATCAGAATTAAACATAATTGATCATCTTTTACCTAATTGCATTCTTTTTTATTAGCAATAATTATATTACGTATATTTGGGAAATTCCAATAAACTTTGGTGGCTTTTATAATTTACAGAGAAAAAAAAATTGAAATCACAGAATTTTATAAAAACAGGAAAGCTGTTTTCAGTTTGTTTCAAATTTATAAAAAATACTGTCATAATAACCCAGATCAATTATTTGCGGTTCTTACACTTTCCAATGTTCAAGTAACACCATTGAGATTAGTCAGTTGTCCAAGCCTTTGGTCAGAGAATAAGTAACATCAGTTTCCAAGAGCTACCCCGCAAAATAAAAGCACATCCTCAGGGAGCAAGAGTGCTGGCACAAAATCTATCCTGGGGCAATCAACTGCATAAATGTAGCTAAACATGTGCCATCTGTGGAGGAATTTATCCAGCAAAATCAGCAGCATTTCTCTTACAAAACACACAATTGCTTTGGGATGTGATTCTATGCAGGTAAACTCAGGATATCTGAAGATGTTGCCAGCCTGTTATCTTGAAATGTCTGAAATGGTGACTGCATTTTGCATGGCGGGGATTACTGCAGAAGCAGTAGCACAGAGAAGCTTCTCCGTGCTTACTCCAGTATCCAAGTGACTTGTTTACTCCTGAACAGATGGTCGTGCAACTACAGCGTGCATCAGCTGACACCTTTATTACCCTAATAAGTAACAGGAAGAAACACCAACAGGTTTCTATCTTGTTAACACAGTGGGATGTGAAAGCTACAGAGAAATTCTGCTAAGTGCCAAAGGTATGAAACTAGATGGGTCCACCAGGAGCACAGCAAACCAATCTGCCTGGTTGTTATCAGAACCCTGCTCTTCCTTGCATTGTTACTTGATACAGAAGGCTGTGTTTTTCTCCTAACAGATTTACTGATCTGCAGCATTTCTTTGTATGTACATCTCTTACTTGAAAGCAGCCTTAATTTTTAACCCATTGGAGACTTTATGTCTCTAGTGTAATACGTGTCTTTGGACTGTTTGAAAAAAATTTTTTGGTGTTTTTTTTTTTCTTTTTCTTCTTTTTTTTTTTTTTGCTTTTCCGGGGTTATATAGTATATATGGCTCAATCATGGGCCACAAAAATTGTGGGAAACAGAGTACTCACTGCTTGAATGGAATCTGTTCTTTGAATTGCACCAAAACCAAGGATGGTAAGATTTGCGGCATAGGTATACACGTAGCTCCATCAGGAGCTGCCACTGGCTCAGGGAGTGCCTCCAGCCAGCCGGGAGTAATGGCTTGGGGAGGGGGAAACAACAACCCTTAGTGTCATGGTGTGGGGAGGGCACCTGTCACCTCCCCTGTGGGATCCCAGGGTGCAGCCAGTTTGGAGAGGCGGGGGAGACGCGCACCCCCAGAGCCATGAGCATGACCCCAGGCTGAGGGGGCAGCACCCGCCACGGGCACCTGGCTCCTCCTGGTGAGCACAACACCAGAGGCAAGGGCCAGGGTTCTTAGTAGATCCCTTTAGACTCTGTCATTAATGAGGATTTTCTGTATCAATTAGATAATTCAGGCTCTTAGGCTGTTAAAACATTAACTGGACTAACAGTAGATTCATGCTCCATCTATATGATGTGTTCCTTGGACCCAAAAGGTAGCGCTTGTCGGGCAGCAACGGCTGAAGAACAGGCAGCCTCCCAAAACTAATAAAATGTATTTGGCTTGATACATGGTCTTGTCCTCTTAAATATACAAAGGTAAAAGGCTTTAGGAGAAGAAAATGCAAGCAAATTTCTCCAGCTAGTGTCTACAAAAGACGTGACTAAGGCTACCTACATACTGTTTACATTGTGCTTACTTTCTGTCCAAAGGCAACCAGCAATCTATGTGACCATTTTGACATACTGCTTTTCCAGCATCTATGCTTATAGAAATGATGTAACAAGTATAAAACAATATGTAAATTCTGGCAATGTATGTGCCTAAAACTGTCTAAACACCTATTTGTATGATTATTTACTGTAATTGTTTTAAGTCCATTCAAAGGTAATTGAGTTAGATGTATTCCAGTATGCTGCAGTTTTCTGCTCAGCTGAAAACCAGGTACAGCACAGCCTGTGGCAGTGTTTGCTTTCTTCTGTCACCTTGTCAGTATCTCAGCTCTGAAGGTGCATCATTGAAGACATCTTTTCACTGACACTTCTGTCAAAAGGCAGTTTTATTATTATTTTTCTTTTTTATTGTTATTAAAACAGAAGGAGCAGCAATTGAAATATAAGGAAAACATTCTTTCAACTGTGAAAGTAAGATTTCCCTCACAGGCAAAATCTGCCCCAGAAGAATTCCAAGCACTGAAACTGTGTTAAAATTACTGTATGCATCAAGGGGGAATATTTAGTGCTTTTAACAATAAAACTGTATTTGAGAAATAGGGATTTATAGGCATGTCCAATTTTATATGTTATATTTCTTATAAATGAGGAACACCAGCATTGTCACCAGCAGTGACAATGTGGTAGATAAAAATTTCTCTTAAAAAGATAAGTATTTATCAAATCCATAAAACTTTGACTACTATCAAAAGTATTATTGTGATGTGTAACACACTTCAATATATGCATCTGATTAGGCATAATGCTGACACCTCCTTGACCCTAGATGGCACTGTTTGAGTGAAGTGGCCCTAGGAAGCTTCTTGCACACTCAAGATACTCAGAAAGCAAAGCATTTTAAAAGAAATTAACAGCAATGCTGATATTTTCTGTTAATTAATATTACTGAAAAATATCAGAAATGGTACTGACAGATTTCAATTCCAATCTATTATACTACATCTTCATGACTGCTCCTTCTTAAAAAGCAAAATTTAGGTTTAGATTTAACTTTCATTCATTTATTTGTTTTTACTGAAACACATCCCACATTTACAAATTTCAACCAGCTATGTTTTTATTTCTGCTAGTGCTAGTATAGTCACACTTCTAGGGCTTGCTGACATCAGTACTTGATTTCCCGTAACAGCACACAGGGCCTTTATTTTTGCAATATTACCCAAATGAGAGAATCTCTTCTATAAGCCCTGTTAGCTCTGCATTGATATTCCTCTGTATGTATTTCTATATAAGTATACCATTAGGATGTGTTCCTTTCTTTTCATGAAGACAATTTATTGAAAGAAGAATGTCAATTTTACACAACCAAAGAAGAACCACTGAAATACATAAAGTATATTCTTGTAATTATTCTCATTAGAGAAACATGCCCAGTGTTATGAAATATGCTATCTCTGGAAGGACCTGTGTCCTTCTGGACAGTGAGCTTTAGGGCATCTCAGATGAGCTGGGAAATTATGTTTAGATGACTGAATCAGATCCCTAGCTGGTTGGTAAGTGACATTGCTGTCTAGGACTTGCTGATCATATTATTTGGATTTCCAGGGCACAGTTCATTTCCTGAACACCAGTAAGTCATTAATAGTTTGAACATAATAAAAATATTTCCAAGTGTCAAGTAGTATTCAAACCTCCAAAGATCTTCACAGGTATCAGAAGATACTGCATAGGCCTTACAGGAGGTCTGAGGAAGAGAGAAGACAAGCATAATAAAGACCAGTTTGTTCTTTCTATCAGCTGCCAAATTGACAAATCTCTCTTCTGGAGATAGTGTTAGAAGTCAGATGAAGCATTTGAAGTGGGAGAAAAGTAATGCATTGTATAAATAAAAATTAAACTCTCAGCATCTGACAAAAAATGCCTGCAGTGCAACAATTTCCAGTCACAACTGATTCTGTTAGTGGAGAAGGGCAACTTACCTAAAGACTTTTAGCCCTTCAGTTGACCACAGAAAGGAAAAATGTCTTCATTAATGATAGAAAAACACTGGTATATGCAATATGAATTTTTCCCCCAAAAAAAGCATGATTTTTAATGCAAAAGAAAGGCAGAAAGCAGCTGTAGGATTGTTTAGCATTCCAAACTGACTTGGCCACTTCTGAATGTCTGTTCTAAGCGAATATTTAGTAGTGCAGCTGGCATTGTTACTGATTGAAGAACTCCATTTATTGCATTGAGCATCTTACTTTCCTGGAAAAGTCTCTCACAGCTTCCTACTCAATTTATCCATCATCCAAGCTCAAGTTTCTTGAGGTTTTTCTCTTTTTGCTTTTTTCTTTGGTTTTTCTTCCCTTCACTCCCCCTGCCCCTCCACTTCCCATTGCCTTCCCCCTTCTACTTTTCCTCTCCCTCTTCTTTCTCTTCTCCCTCCCTGACCCTCTCCCCATTCCCTTTCCTCTCCCTTCCCTTTAATTTTTAACAGGTCTGAATATTTACTTTCCAAATAACAAAACAAAAAGCATGGAAAACACAGTCAAGTAAATTATAACCATTAATCTATAGAAATCTTTCCAATAAGAGGAGAAGCCATGTGCAATGATTTAGGGACACAGACATAATTATTTGTGTGCAAACAGAACCTCATTGTTAGAACAAAATCTGAAGTAATAACTACTGTAGACACAGACTGCACCAAAACCTGTTAATCTTTATGCATTTCAAAATTTGGTGTTTTGCTCTAACACAAAGGTAATGATGGTGATGGAAGCAGGTAGACAGGTTCTATAAGTCTAGAAGAGGCAGCAAAGTCTGGAATTTCAGAAGAATAAATAACTTTCACCAAAAGGTTAATTTTCGAAGGGCATAAGAGAAAAATATTTGTCAAATCTGTATCAGAATATTTTTTCATACATGCTTAGTTGGTAGTACATCATACTCTACTTATGTTTACATGCCTAACAGTTCCAGAATGCTGCTCTCTCTTTAGCACTTATGATTGGAAATACAATTTTTACTTACACTGAGTCACAAAAATAAGCAACAAAATAAAACTATCAGAGGTAGTCCTCTCAATAGATACATGTTCAGTATAGGTGAAATATAGGTGCAGTGTGGGTACAGTATCCGGCACATTAATAATTTAATTTCAGATAGAGGTTATCTCTATTTAAACAGTTTACTGTCTCATCACCAGTTTCAGAAATGTCTGCTATTTTTACAAATGTCATGTATTAATTCCTTAGTGAAACAGAGACCCAAATGTAGCAATGACCCCAATAGTACTCATACATGATACTCTCTAAGAAAAGAAAAAAAAGTTAAAGTTCTCATGTTGATACTTTTTTCTTTTTTTTTCTTTTTTCTCCTTTTTTTTGTTAAACAGTATACTTAGTAAGTTATACCTTCACCATCCTTGCTTTATTTTAGAAGTCTGCACGTCATGTTATGCCTTAAGCCATTGTTTGTTTAAATTAAGTATAAAAATAACAAAAGTACCAAAATGCATCTTGTTGCTAAGCTCTTATTGTAGCTGAAAATTATTCAGAGGCAACTTTAAGACAAAGTTTTTGTTAAATATTTGGAAACTCAACCAAAACATATCTCTTTTGCATGATAATATGTTGCTTTAGAACAGTGCATTTTACTTCAATATTATTATTTCATGCATCATAATAATATATTAAACAGGTGCATATAAAATACATTACAATTTTAATATTGAATATATCCAAAAAACATTTACAAAAATTAGTTAAGGTATTGTATTTAAATGTTAAACAGCCAAACATTTCTACTGTAAATGAGGGGTAGCAAAAGCATTCTCCTCCCAAGAGAAAACAGCAAAAAATACTTTTATGTCATCACCTACACTTCAAACATGATTGCTAAAAAAGCAGATTCTTCATAGGGGACTTGAATTATCTCTAGAAGAATTTGCTGTGCCCAGCTTCTGTATTGTATTTTGTTCTGTGTAATAGTACAATAACAGGCACAATAGGCCTTTGATTTTAGAAGTGTTCCTAGGAGCTACCTTTCAAATATTCTTAATGATTATTAAAAACTTCTCAACCTTAATGTAGAAGAGATACATTTATAGATGGTCTTCCCATCTTCACAGATAATAGTCTTCTTTTGTAAAGTGGAATCATGGGATGTAAAAAGCAAGATCAATTGCTATTTTGCTATGAATTATTTTAAGCAGGTCCTGCCTTTCCAAACCCTGCTGGTTGTACTTTTCATTTGTACAGGAACAATTTCATTTTAGTGGTAGGGGTTTATTTAGTGCAAATTCAGCATTTGATGGATGGTTAGAATCTACCAATTAATCAGAATGAAAAAAAAAAAAAAGATCAACATGTATAAACTTCCTGCGTAGATGCCTTTTCTGTTTATTTAGCTTGTCAGTTGCTTAATTTGGGGGAGGGGGTGAGGGGGTGGGAGGGTGGTGTCTTTTCTGGGTGAACTTTATGAATCATCTTCACTGGAGAATTAATTTTAGTACCTGTGGGGTGGAAAATAGGACTACCTTTCTGACAAAAGTGGAATATCAGTTATGACTTCTCCCTAAACTACACAGCTATGTGCTTTTGAATACAGAATTCTAATCTAAAATCCATTCGTTGTGTGAGTAGATCCATGCTTTAATTGGTATAACAATACCAAATGCTGCACTTTCTCAGATGCAAAAGATTCCAGTGACAAAAATGTATTTTGCTTCAGGATGAGATTAGAATGCAAACAATTTAAACTCCTTATTTTTGTGTATTACTGTTTTGTTTTCTTTTGTTTCGTTTTTCATTTTGGCCAGGTCTGTGGGTGTAATTTCTGTAGTCACATTGAAAAAGCAACAGTATAACAAAAGAAATCATTTTTTTGCGTATATGTAGGAGGAATTTCCATTGCACTTTGGGAAGTGATTTCATATAATAGTTTGCAACTAGAAAGTAGATCAATAAAATATAGGAATCAAAGTTTGCTTTTCACTAATGAACTCAGTAAATCAGAACTCTCCTCCACACTCTCTTTAAAATTATTTTCTTTTACAACTGTCTGCTTCCACCCTACTAGCCTTCATGTCTGAGCCCTTTTCAGACAGTACACTGTAATGTCATTTAAGATAGAATCTTTTAAAATAAATACTTGCCTACAATTTTTTGTTTGTTTGTTTTGTTGTTTGTTTTTGTTTTTTAAATGGTAAACCTCTTTTAAATTCCTCAAAGTTAGCCTGGGTATCCAACCCATTTCTTAATAAAATACTCCAAATGCTTGGATTTTTGGCTCATAGAAAAGTAACGAATATAACTAAGGTGACAGAAAAATACTGGTACATAGGGGAATACAAACATGTCACATAGTCACAAAGCCTTTTTCTTGCAGATTTAGATGGAAGTTGTATTTGCCTTGTATTCAGTTTCAATAATTAAGTAGTTTAAATATGATCATTAAACTTATTTAAAAGTGTTATCTCACATAAGTATATTTAAAGCAGCCTTATACCATACTACAGATGTTTTGTAGCTCTTCTGTGTTTCTTATCTGATCACAAACATTGCCTTACCCTCTAATGTTAAGACTAACTACAATATTTTTGCCTACTGGCTACATTTACATTTTGGCATTATCTGATAAAGACTCATATACATCCAACTCTTTTGTTAGATTCTAAGTTATGGAGGATGATGGCCTCAAAATTTTAAGCTATTTGTCTCCAGATGGTGATTCATCATATACCAACATAGGCATCTAAGTTAATCGAAACAGATCACTATTTCTCTCTTTTGACAATGGAGTCAGGAAGGAGTAGCTCAGACTTAAATTCTACCTTTAAGACATCTTAAATTACGTGAGATTATTCTACCCTAAGGGTGCATCTATCAGACTCACAGAAGTAGGAATAAACTAGGCTGCACTGAAATTCTGGCTGATGTGGATGGATTGCTGCATGTATTTATGATAGCTCAAATAGATCTACTGAAGTGTATAGCTGGAGTTGTGTATTACTGAAGTGTAGCTATAAGCAACCTGGTTGCTGTCAGATCCTATCACTGGGAGTTCCCACACTGACCAGTACATGCTAAAATTGTGAACCATAGCCCTTTATTATACACCAAAATTCAGTGTTACACTGTGACTTATTTTTCTAGCCTCATTTCTTTTATAATGGAATTTTCTTTTGTTTAGCAAAAGTTCCTTGAGCAAATGGAAGTTCTGACACTAATGCATCAGAATAAGGTTTTTCTGATGAAATGACAGGTCAAAAATAATTTGTCCTTTGTCACATTAGTACAGTGAAAACTGGAGGAAGCTATAAAACTCGAGATTTTATACTTTTAAAAGACAAATGTATATTCTAAAAATGAAAATTTTATTTATCTGGAGAAGAAAAAGTAAGTCACCATTTTCCTCATTTAAAATATTTGTAAAAATTTCAAAAAGGAAAAAAAAATTGATGAAAAATAGTCTCTACTAATTGCTGGAAAAAAAAAAATCAGTCTACTAATTGCTGGAAAAATACAGTCTATACTAATTGCTGGAGTATGACAGGATTTTTTTTAGTTCAGTTCTGTAACAGGCTATGGTAAAAAACAGTCAACTAAGATAAGTGGACTGTAATTGAGAAAGGCACCTCCAGAAGGCAATCACATCATCCTAAAACTGACCTCTAAATTTGATCAGATGACTCATTCTTAAAGATGCCTCCACTGACCATAAATGAAGGCATGGCTAAATAACTTGGATTTAGGGCTTTAGGTACCTAACTATAGGACATTTCAAATCAGGTAAATTAATCACGTCCTTAGACTGACATCATATGTGAAGTTTAGGCTCTTATAACATGAAAAATAAATGTGATCTTAAATCAATGACTTAGCTAGTAAATTGCTTTTGTTTATATAGTACCTGGAATAGGTTGATTTTTGCCTAAGAAATTTTTACCTGCTTGCTGTCTACTCAAAATTTAAAGTATGTCATCCAATTCTCCTATTGAGGAAAAAAAAAAAATTTAAAAATCTTGCTTTGGGCAGACAGATTTTTATAGATTTTACATATACACATACATTCATATGTATATCTTGATTTCCAATGGTACCTGGTGCTATAGAGCTCAATAGCCAGTGGAGGAAAGAATTGTGTTTGCACAAAGAGTCAGGTCTTTAGTTCTGCTCTAGATGCTTTGTACAGACTAGCACTGTAAATACCAGTGGAGTGTATTCCCTGAACAAAATCCTAAATTGCTATACAGATACCATAATTCTTGTTTTTCTCTTCACATACTCTTAAACCTTAGAGAGAATGAAATGAAATATCAAAGAAACCTTATTTGGAAAATTTGTATTTTTCAGATACCAGCATGACTACTTCAGGTGTATGAGCAGGGCAGTATTAATGAGGTCTTTACTTAATTTGTTTAAGTTAGATCAGGAATCTGCAGCCTCTGTGATCCTTATCTGATATCTAGCTCTGGAAATCATGATAGCTGTATATCCTCCATCTTTGTCTCCCAGCTTTTACCCCCCTGTAATTGTGCACTAAATAGAATTAATCAGAAAATTAGGAAAGAAAATTTGTACTGGGCCAATATTAGTATGTTGTGTTTCATTCTGTTTATTGAAATACTGGCAGCTTCTTTATAATATTCTTCTGACATTTACGAATCAGTGCTTACCACTAAAACAAGCAAAACAATTAACTAAATATAATATCTTTTATTTCAAAGTGTTTGATGAAAATCTTATCATCATTCAAAGGATAATCACAGTTTTTAACCTTATCGGCATTCACTGTATTCCAGATCAAGGTTATCCATTCTGTTTAAACAGTTCTCTAAAAACTTATGTTGTTTCCTTAGCATTTTGTTGACTTGAGTGGTTGTTGCTTTTTTTTTTTTCCCCTTGGCTTTGTTTTTATTTGCTTCTGTTTTGTTCTTTTTATTTCAGTGTTTTTCTTTCAGAGGTAAAATAACAAAAATACTTCAAGGATAATGTTTTTCAGTAATGGCTGTAGCTTCATGCTAGAACACTTTACAAAAGCAATTATCGAGACAATTCTGATTCCATTGTATTTTAAGAGTTTTTTTTTTCCTAAATTTATTTTTATGTTGCTAAGAATATTGCCATGAATGTTTCTTTTTGTTTATTTTTCAGACTTCTTTTTTTCTGTTAAGAAAATTGGCTGCTTAAGGTTATTATTAGCCTTTCTATTGTTAAGGTTCAATGCTGAACCTACAGACAAGTTCTGTCATTGAAGTAACTAACCAGATAGGAACATATTAGAGAAGGAGGGTTGAGTAGTGTGGAAAGGTAGATAGGAAGTAAGATAAGTTGAAGCCTCACAGCTGTACTGCTTGGCATTTCAAGTACTCTCTCAGGTGCATGGTAGAATTGATTCTGGATCTCTGCATACCTTCTTGTTTGTGCTATATTTGAAGCAAGCCTTGCAGGCCTATAAGGAGGAATTATCACAAAGAAGCAAAATTAATATATAGGGTTTCAGATGAGCATGCCTCATTTCAGAGGTTGTCTCTTTCCTCCTGAACAATTTTTTTCCATTTTTTTAACAATGTTACTGCTGACCAAACAGCGTCCTTTGTTGCTAGTTCCTCCTGTGGCATTATAATACTCGCAGCATTTTATTTCACCATTCCAGATGCATCTGCAGAACCAAAAGGGAAAAAAAAAAACTAACAACAACAAAAAAACACTTTTCAAGTGTTAGATCTATCAGAAGAGTTAGCTAGGATCACAATTCCTGCAGGTCATCCTATTAGATCTATGCATATTGCAAGAGTTAAATAACTGTTACTGTGTACCTTCGTCTCATTTCTAGCATTAGAGGCCTCACCCTCTGATCCTTTTCTTTTGACACAGGAAATATAATCTCTGCTGTAAGGTGCCTCTGTCATTGATTCTCTCGGTGGGTAAGTGGGATTGCAAGCATTCACAGATACAGCCCTGGGATGTCCCTTTCACCTTCTTGGTTTCCCATGCATGATCATGGTTTGTAGTACTCTGACCTCATCCATGTCAATGTGTCCATATTGATATTTGTTCTGAGCGGGAGATGGCTATTAGCAGACAACTTGTTACTCAAGAGAGAAATATTTCTTAAGATATGCACATCTTAATATACTGGGTCTCAGTTGATCCACAAGCCCTATAAATACTTTAGCAGAGTACTTTTGAATGTTTAGTGCAGATGCTGACAAACAACATTCTGTGTTTCATATTAATAAACATCTCAGGGAGTTGTCCTTCATCCTGGAAAATAAAATCAGAAACTAATGTGTTATCCAATAACTGTCAGCAGTTTATTTACATAGTTTTCTAGCGCATGTAGATTGATAAGCTAAAAAAGAACTGAATTTCTATGTGGGAAATCAGGGACTCTATATGATATTTCTGTATTAGGCTTATCCCAGAAAGAATCTTTTTGCAACCGAAAGCAACAGAATGTATAAATATTCTAATTAGAAATCTAAGTTTAGGATAGCTATCTTGACAGTACAGATGTATGACTTAGTCATTTTCAACTCTAAGTGTTCATTGCTGTTAAATCTATACTTATTCCTACTTTCATAGCTAATCAAGTTGACATTTCATGTTTGAGCCTTATGCAGATCTGAAGTCTAGCTGCTGACTCCTTTAAAAGTGTAACGGTTGTTTGTGTGATGAAATATTGTAGTGGGATAAAAGACGTTCATGCTGTATGCCATGTTATCAAAACTGAAATGAATAATCACTTAACAAACACAGTAGGAATAGAGTCAAAATGCAGAGCTTTTTTAACATCTGCCTGCAGTATTTGTTGAAATAAACCTTTTTAGGTAAGAAAGTGGTTGAGATATAATAAAATTGCAGAGTTTCATTGGCACCACACAGGTTTGGTTTCATTCCCACTGAACTTGCATACAATATCATCACGAAATAGAACACTACTTCGTAAAAGAGTTTATTAGGTCTTATGTGTCAGATACAGTTTTGAACCTCAATGTTTCTGTATAATCTATGCATCCAGGGCATGGCTATTTTTGCTCCTTTATCTTTTAATTGAAAAAATAGAGGAGATCCTCACCAATACTAGACTTGTTCCATCTCAAAATTGCAGTACTAAATATTTTTCAAGTGTAAAATGATTTTGTTAAAAGTTCTATGTCCTGGATATGAGCAGAAAAATCTTAAGATGACTGACTTAGCTAACAAATCCCATGAGATTTTTTCTTGATTCTTAGATAATATGCAGCACATGGATGCTTTTCATTCTAGGTTATATTCTGAAGCTGAACGAAAGGGACTAGTCCCTTAACTTAGTAACAGTTCACTGAGATGACCCTCCACCAAAGCACAGATGCAACTCCGAAGTGCTGGTTCCATTGCTGTTGAAGTCCAGCTCCGAATGGATGATTCTGAGCTCAAGGCTATAAATTGCATGGTCTGTTACAGGAAAATATGCATGTTCATGAGGCATAAATAAATCTGGTTATTGTAAACCAAAAAGCTTTTCTTATTTTCAGAACTGTAAAAATTTTCATGAACATGTTTAAATTTCAATAAATAATATATATACTAATAAATAAAAGATAAAGAATTTTATGTTAGAAAACTAACAAGTAAAATCCCTCAAAAAAATGTGCTTTGAGTTTTGACAAAGCACAACTTTTTATTATGTTATATTGCATTTGGATTATATTATATTGAATTTAGAGAAGATCTATCTTCTTCTTCTTCTTTCCTTCATTCACCTATTGTTCAAACAAGGAAGAGGATGTGGCTGGTGTTCTTTTCAAACATACTGTGGATGCTTCAAACAGAATGTTTCAAATAACCTACCAGGAAATTCCTTCTATTCAACCTGGTATATTTCTAGGTACCCCAGGTACAGAACTGTCTTTGGCACTAGGTGAAACAGAAGATCACCATCTGTTTTTACAGAGTAAAATTTGTCTGAACAACTGTATGAACAGCCTATAGCAATGTAATATTGTCATGCCAGTTTCATTCAAAACCATGAAGATGCCAGCTGCACCTGGTGTCTTCAGTTTAGTCTCATATATGACTGCTGCGTCTCCCCTTACAAATAGCTGAGGATGAGCATAAAATTTTCTGGTATAATCAATGCTGCCATGCACTTGAAAACTTACAAAAAATAACACAAACCTCATTTTTCTATTTATTGGTATGAAAAGACAGGTAGCAAGGCAACACTGTGCTGACAAACAGCATAATATTGATAAGATGGAGCGAATGACTGATCAAAGACACAGAATATGCAGCCTTGTAGCCCCTAAACTTATTATTGCCATTGCCCATAACAGGTCACCAGCTTTGCACTGACTTTGCAAGGCTTCAGAACTGAGGTTCACCAGGTTTTCTTTGGGCTGTCTTGGCCTGTCTGGAGCTTTGTTTTAGCATGTCTAAGTACAACTGCCATTCTTCTAATGACTGTTCTTTTTTTTCCTTATTTTTACACTTTTGCAAATCTTTAAATACAATATTTTTTATATAGTTAGCAACAACAAGTAGTTATGCTGTGTAGAATGGAATATTTATAACTAGTAGAATGATTCAGTGTACAAGAATATGGGCATAGTAAGATAGCAGAGGCCTTGCAAGTAGGAAACACAGGATATAGTTGGGGGGATATACAGGATATGCTGGCATGGGATGTTAAAAGGCGTATATAAGCTGGCAAAGAAATCTCCAGGGTTATGAAAAAGTAATCAGTGGTCAGTTAGATAAATGCAGACTTGAGAGCTGGAGGTAACAAATGGAACAAAAAGCAAGTGTGTTGTGGCTTAACCCCGGTGGGCAGGTAAACAACACACAGTTGCTCATTCACTCTCCCCCAAGTGGGATGGGGAAGAGAATGGGAAGGGTAAAAGTGAAAAAACTTGTGTGTTGAGATAAAGACAGTTTAATAGAGAAAGCAAAAGCTGCATGTGCAAGCAAAGTAAATAAGGAATCAATTCAATACTTCCCATCAGCAGGCAGATGTTTAGCCATTTCCAGGAAAGAAGGGCTTCATCATGCATAACCATTACTTGGGAAGACAAATACCATAACTCCAAACATCCACCCTTCCTCCTTCTTTCCCCTGGCTTTTATTGCTGAGTACAACGTCGTCTGATATGGGATATCCCTTTGATCATCTCGGGTCAGCTATCCTGACTGTGCCCCTTCCTAACATGCACCCCCAGCCTACTCTTATAAGATGCACGGCATACGTAGCTATAACACAGCACCATACAAGCTACTGTGAAGAAAATTAACTCTATTGCAGCTGAAACCAATATTATCTCCACCCCTTTACTGTATATACAGGGGTGGATCTATTGTGGAGTTGCAGATCAGTGAAGAAAAAGTGATGGTGTAAAAGCATGTTAGAAAACATAAAAATATCCCCAACTGAACCCTACAGTGAGGAAGAGGAAAGTGTCAACATCATATTCCTCTTGGCAAAGAAACCCCATTATTAACATCATGCTGCTTTTGGTTGAGAACTGACATATTGGCATCAGGGAGTAACTCTTCCCAAAACTGAAGCCTTCGACCTTAGGACTCAGAGGGGCAATGGAAAGGTGAGCATAACAGCAAAGGAAAGGGGATTCACTAGGAAGTGTGTGTAGAGCTGCTCTAATGGTGTTATTTCTATTTTCCGCAATATTATTACTTTATTTTCTTTCTCTTTTTTTTTTCTTCTGTAATAGTTACATCTGGATTAAAAATCATTCCTTGATTTGACTGATATGATTTGTAAATTGTGGACTTGTCTTTTTGTTTATTTTTTGCCCATTTAAAATTTCAGTGTAGCAAATACACATCAGGTATTACATGGTCTGGGACAGGTTCTACCTACCTGGGTCATCATATCCTGTGTTATATAGGTAAATTAAGTGAACCGAGATATGTAATCACTGGTCTCATAAAAGAATGTACACATGACACATATGGTACTATACTCTATGGATTCTGCAAATAAAATGTGAAAAAATCCCATTCCACAATATCCCCAACCTATGAGAGGAAAGAGCTCTGCAAACACAACCTTTCCAAGTCACTCATACTGTCAATTTTAAACTATACTCCTCTTACACCTCTTACACACAAAGGACAGTTCCTCTTTCCTCCCCACAACCTTCTCTTTTATGCACAACTCAATCCTTAGATTTGTATCATCCAAAATTTATCACCAAACTATCAAAATATTTAAGGAAATTAATTCCTAGAATGGAGTTAGTCATCCTGTAGTATCCATAGCCCTCATCTTTGTCTCATTTTCCCCTCTCACTAATACCATTTAAAAACGTTCTCATGCCATCCACTTCCACAAACAGCTGTTGTAGTTTGTGGAATATCCTGACAGAAAATATGCCAGATGGCAATCGTAGCAGGTAGTAGAGCTGCCAAACAATGTACAAAAAGAAATTATTTTGTACTCTTCTTTTCCAGAGTGTTCTATTAAATATGGGGAATAAATAGGAAAAGGATAACATAAAATGGTAATGTCATTCTGGATAAGAGTTGACTCTAGGACAAATTCTGAACAGTAGATGTGCTAAATTGCACACCTCCGCATATACACACATACACCCACATCCCCACACACTGACACTTATGAAAGTTACTGAGATGTATTCATATATCACCTAAGATGTACTCACTTTTTTTTTTTGGTATATACAAACACGGGTAATATATAAAGGTACATTTTTAAAAATTTTGAATAGTCTTTTAAGTATGTTTTTAATCAGCTGTGATTATTTTTCCTTTCTAAGTCTCTGTCTCAAGGATAAGCTGTCTTTTAGGATGTCATTCTTCTGACTATTTTATTAATGATTCTTCATTTGTATTTTAATGAATATTCAGAAACGAGCATATTAATTTAATCTCAGGGGTGACCAGTGGTTACGTTCCTTCTGACTTCAACAGCATGGTCTCTGGACTTCCTTGACAGGGAGAATCAATATTGATTTTGTTAAGCTATATAGTGATGAAAATAGAGAAGGCTTCTCTTATACACCTATTCTTGGTGACATTGGTGCTAACCCATAAAAGCAACTCCTTTCAAAGCTAACAAATTGACCATAGTCATAACTTTTCTGTACCAAGGGCTTTGGATCATTTAGCTGTATGATATGTTTTTTCTCACCAATATGTACAGTTAACCCTTATGGATAAAAGAAGTTGGAAAATGCAGAGTACAAAACAGATTTGTCATAGTTTGAAGAAGGGAATAATAATCTTATTTAATTTTGAATGGTATCAGTCTGGTCTGATTTTCTGTAACTAGCAAAGCACAGGATTAAAAGGGAAACTTTTACTGCTTTTATTGCTTCTGATGATATCAGAAGAAACACACCCACACAGATATCCTTGCTTATTTAACGCTTATCCTGTCATGCATGGAAAGGTAGCAGGGGTCATAGATAGAGGAAGCCTTGTATTTGCTGGCTAACTCCTAAACAGCCTACAATCAAGTCTTCTATAGATGGTTCCTGCTACAGCAAGTAAAATGAATGAAGTAAACCAGTTGTGTTGACCAAACTAGTAAAACATGAAACACATACTTCTACTGCTGCACACAGTCCTTGAAAATTGCCTAGCAGATCAAAAGATCCTTGAATAGTCAGGGATCTGCCTGAAACAGGTAGACATAGAGAAGAAAAGCAGGACCTTGGAGACACGCTGGGAGACCAGGCAGCACACACAGCTCTGACAATCCCATGGTGATTCTGCAACAGCTATTCCCATAGTGACAGTCCAAAATTTGTGATCTTGTCCTTTTATTAGATGTTTTTGTTTCTAGACTGTTCATAGCCTTTGGCCTTCACGCCCTGTGCTATGTACTGCGTGATACTGAAGGATATTACTTTCCCAGGCCACAGAGTTTCGTTATATTATTGCTTGGGTGTTTCTTTCATGCCAAGATTTTATTTTATTTTTTTATGGGCTTAAAGCAGTCTTTTCCCAGCTGTCAAGGTTGTACCTCTTCCTTGATCAGTAACATCACTGAGTTGTTTATACTCCTGAGGCCTGTTTTCAACTTGTATCCTGCTGTTTTCAAGGGGTGAGGCCTGTCACAGACTGTAAGTCCAGAGTGGTGTCCTCAGGGCCTGATGCAATGTTAGTCTAGGGCAAATTTACCCTAAATCGCTGTGGCTGGCAATGGCAGCACGCTTTTTACTGGGCCATTGGTTGACAATTCTCCCTTTGCTAGTCTGGAAACCGGCATTTGCAGGTTATCACTCACAAGTCCAGCAAAGATGTCGCATGCCCTCTTATGGCTCATGGCTCCAGGTCAAGGCTAAACAATGGAAAGATTTTCTTGAATATTTTTCTCTCTTTTATCTGGTTTTTGCCCCATGATAACCAGTATAAGTCTGAGGGTGTCCTGTAATTGTTCATTTTGCTCTTACGGCCAGTTATTTTATGCCAGTATAGCCATTATTCAGCTTGCACAGCATTTGATTGTAGAATCAATACAATTTTCACAACTAGTACACACCATACAATAAAATCAACTAAATTAACTAATAAGATCATATTGTTATTTCTGAGACCATGGGAAAGTTGAAGACACATCCTTTGACAATGACTATGTTACATTACATAAAAATTATCAGGTAAATTACACTAATACATGACTAGATTATAGTCATTTGTGCAAAGAAAAATAGTAGCTTGGAGTAAAAAGCATATAGAAAGGCGGTAACAAAATCACACAACAGAATAATGGCAACCTACAGAATAACATGGTTACTTTCCCATGTATTCTCTGATTAAACATATGCCTCTTGATTAGCTTCTACTCAACTTGAATTTAGTTACTTGTTTCCCGGTATAACAGATGGCTTCACTATAAGAGAGACTTATGGCTCCGTATATACCAATATGATATTAAATATGATTATTTATACTACAGTACTGGGACAAAATATTAATTAAAAAAATAACTAAATGTCAATTTTGATATGCATTACTATATACTTGATCTCCTGTGATTGGGTGTGCAGAACACCAGATTCCTTCTTGTTAAGTATTGCTTTTTGTTTTAAAACTCTTTTAACCCTTAAAGGAAATCCTGAGTTTAACGCATTAGTGGAAATCATACATTAAAAGGTTATCTTTTGAAAAGATTATATAGTGATTAATTTTTGGTTACTAGACAGGTACAGGTATCTTCTAATACTGATCTATTTAATTTTCCTTCAATATTATTTCTGTTCTACCTGAGCTGTAATGTTTTATTATTCATTATCCTGCACATGCACCTCCTACAGTTCTGTAAACTCTCAAATATTATGTATGGAAAACATTAAATTTCTCGTTTTAAACTTCTCCTTTTACTTTCCTTTTTGTCGCTGGCTTTGTAGACAGTGTATACACTCCTAGATTCCGTCCTTACACTCTTGCTTGAAAGGACCTTGCTGAAATAAAAAATACTATTAGTAGAGAATTATCTTCAATTTGTGGCCCTTTAGAGGATCATCCTGTAAAGCAAACCAGAAGGACTTACTGAGGCCTTTAGGTTATTATGTTTCTGGAGCACTTTTTCAAACCTGTAGCTGCAACTCCTAGTAGGTAGTATTACTTTTTCTAAGCTTGATGGTTTTTTATTTGTTTAGGTATAGCTGCCTGATATACTACAGCACTGGCTTTTTCCACAGTTACACCCAGGCATTACCATTTCCTAGAAAGTCCATACGGGGTTTCAGTACGATGTTGATGCATGATGTAATCTCCTACATTCCTTTCTCCATAATTAATGGGTTTTCCAAACTTTCTCCACATTTATTTTTGAGGTTGCCACCTAGGTGGATAGCTCTTTATTTACCTCTGCCATTTCTTGGAAGAAGAAATGCCATTTTTGGTCTGCTATTCATCAGGTGCTTCACTATCAGTTAACATTACCACTGCCAAAGGTGTTCTCATTTATCAGCCTGCTATTGCACTGTGAGGAGAAAAACCCATGTATTGCAGGAAAATAATATATAACTGTAAGAATGAGTTTGGGATATTTAGAATCCAGGGCATGAGTTTTCTTCAGTTGTTGACGTAGTTTCATCTGTGCTTGTCCCCCTCCCATAGTACATGATTCCTGTATGACATAGGAACAGAACCTTTGCTGCAAGGAAATTTTTCTAACTTTTTCATGCTCGTGATTGTGTATTGGAACCCCTGTTCTATTTCTTCTCAATATTTACATCATTTGTTTGTGCTGGGGAGTCTGGACATCTCATTATGTCTGACAATGATTTTTTCAATGTATGAATTTATCAGCCTCCAAATGTTTCAGTGGTGTCTTGATAATTTCACATTTCTGTATTTCTGGAACCAACTGCTCCTCTCCATAGAGCTAGCCTGCTTTTGCACCAGTGTAATCTCCTCGGTAGATACCAACCTTCTCAGGTTGACCTATTATGAGAACAACATGAATATCTATGAATTAAAGAATGTTAATCCCCACATAGTTTTGTCTCTGAGGATGTTATGAGAAACATAACAGAGTGTTGAAAGACTTGCTACGCTCAAACATCCACTTGTTTCCCTGTGTCTATCAACCCAATAATTTAATCACAAAAAACTATCAGGTTGATCATGCATTATTTCTCCTTTGTAAACCCATGATGACTACTCCCAGTCAATCACCTTCTTGTCTTTCATGCAGTTGGAAATGGTTTCCAGGAAGGTTTGATCCATTGCTGTCCCAGGAATCCAGTAGAGGCTGTGGTTCCCTGAATTTTTCTGTCATTCTTGAGGATAGTAGTGACTTTTGCTTTCTTCTCGTTCTCAGGAACCTCTTCTGATCACCATAACTTTTAAAAGACAGTTGAGACTGGCCTCACAATGACATTGGCCAGCTCTCTCAGCACTTGTGTGCATCCCATCAGGTTCTATGTCTACTGCAAGTTTTTAGTGGTCTGTTGACATTTGGACCCTTGTTTTTCAGACACCAGTAATTTTTCTCTCCTTAATGATTCATTAACCAGGAACAGTCCGCTCCATCCCTTTTCTGATATCTTACATTGACACTCATACCAAAAAGTGAGGCTGTAATTAATCCACAGTTTTAATTTTCCACTTTGGAATTCTGACTTTGCTTCTAAATCTAACTTGCTCTTTAAATTCATCTTTGAGCTTGTGAACACTACTCTATTTGATGTCAATACCTTTATATACAATAATATGTTTTAAATAGTTCTATGACTATTACTCTTTCAGGAGTAAACTGAAAGATGGAACAAAGAGAATGTCCTCGGGCCTGCCTTACCTGTAGAAACCCTACCCTGACAGGTAGATAGGTTAGAACGGAGGGAGTAAATGTAGGCTTTCTATAACCTATAAAGGATGGCAGATTGACTTCTTGTAATGTCCCCATTACAGTGTCTTTATCGTTGGGTGTGGATTACTTTTTGCTGTTCTTGAATGACTGGTAGCAGGGAACGATCTTCAGCACAGGAAGTCTTACTCATGACTGTTTTGTCTTCAGTGAGAGAATTCAAGTGAAGATAAAGCTGATGCAAGTGAAACTGACACTGAGCAGAAAAAAAGGAAAAAGGAAAGAAAAATGTTATGAAACAGGAAGAAAATCTTTGTCCTGTAGTATTTTGGAAAGGCCCTTCAAAATAAATATAGGAAATTCCTTCCTCTGGAAAATTTGAAGAGGTATCATGAAATACATAAGATATGGAGATGGAAATTAAAAACCACATAAAGTTTAGAGGTCACTATGCTTAGTTTGTTTACAATATTCTAAAAGCCTTTTTAAAACCTGAATATATCAGAATTAAATACTATAACATTATCATGCTTTATTGTTAACGAACCTCATGTTCTTAACCATAATTTATCTTTACAGAGATTATTAGCCTGAAATTATTATATAAATTTCACATATAATTGTTGTTACTCAGACACATTTTAACCAGTATCCCTATCCATTTTATTTGTACTCTGGAGGGTTTTAAGAAATATCAATATGACCTCTATTTTTTTAATTTTATTATCTGTCCCTTCCAACCATCTCCATGTGTTTTCTCTAACTATTCTTTCATTATATTCAACTGCAAAAAGAACTCTATACTTCTTAATTTGATGCAGATCCTAAGTATACTACATGTTACTGTCTAAAAATAATAGTCATCTTTACGGTTATCTCTAAGATGGAGGAAGAAGCTTTCAATCAAAAATAGCAATCAGCAATGAATAAATAATCTGAACATTGACTTTGATTATCATTGATGTCCTTTAGTGATACTTAAATGCCACTGAAGTGTGTGGCAAAGAAAGGGCTTCCTATGAAAATAATCAACCACAAATAGCTAAATAGACGATTCTGTATTTATATTTATATTTTTATAATATATATGTATATATTTTATATAATATATAATATAGTTATATTTATACAGACAATTCTGTACAAATAAAACTCCCTTTTCTTCCCCAACTAATCATGTTTGAGTACTGAAAGACTGTGAACACAAAATGCTATCAAAATTATTTCAAATTTTCCAATGACTCAAATACCAGTCTCTCATTTTTTATTTCACTCAACTTCTGGACTGTGCAAACTGAAACTCAGAAGATTCGTGGTACATCTATACTGACATGGAAAATAGAACAAAGAACGGAGGTTCACCATCATACTACTTCTAGTTAAGTATTATCATGTTTCTTTCCTCTATTTTGGACAAACCTAGTTGGGTTGTCCCACTCATTCCAAGGTGGAATGTAGGAACAGTTATGAGAATTGGTCACTCTAGGAACTGCTTCCAAAAAGTAAAATGGGCAAGATTGCACCAGGTTCAATTCAGTCCTCCGACTGCATCTGACCAGACAAGTTGGACTCTTGCACCCTCAAGTACCCCATATATCCACATGCTCCCCTCTTCTTCCAGCTGTGCAAAATTTAACCTAAAGATCATGATTTACAAATACCAAAGTAGTTGGGCTGCAAGAGAAAACAAAACAAAAACCAGAAAGACAGTTTTCTCTTTGCCTCAAAAAGGTTTTAAAGAGTTGTGTCCCTATCTCTCCTGTTTAACAATGTAGACACAGTCCCAGTATCTCCTTCTGTCTTCTTATTTTAAGTGTACTCACATTTAAAATGAACATGCTGCTGAATGCCAGCCAAAGTTTTCACTTTAAAAGTTCAAGAAAGGGAAAAAAGAAAAAAAAGAATACCCTCTACCCTGCAAAAAACCCACCAAAACCCAAACAAACTTTAAAACCTACTAAATCAATAACCTTTACATAGAATTTTTTTTCTGTTTCTGTAAAATCTTTATTTAAAGTTAATGTTTTAGTGTTGCAAGGGGAGATCATTCAGTCCAATCTATTGCTCAAGGCAGGACTGACAAAGTTAGATCAGTCTTCATTCTGTCAAGTTAGGAATAACTCCAAGGGTGGAGATTGCACAGCCTGTCTGGGCAACCTGTCCCAGTTTTGGTTTTTGCTGTGCTCCTCTAAGAAGACTTTGACTCTATTATCTGTATAATCACACATCAGGTAGCTGAAGACAGCAATTAGAATCTCCTTAGCTTTCTCTTCTCTAGTCTCAACAAACCAAGACAAAGCTCAGCAATGGTTATGGGGTTTGTTCAGCGTGGGGACTGCTTCCAATTTCAGTAAAATAGGCAGATGCTTTTAAACAAATGTTCGAGAACATTTGGCTGAAATACATAGGAAAACTGTGAAAAGCATTCACATATGCCCTAAGACCTCTTTTGCTCTACTGACAGTGCAAAGGGGCTTCTATGCAATTTAAATGTGATTTGAATATTTTACACTGTCAGTATGATGCAAGTAAGTCCCATTGTAAATGATAATGTTTCATATTTTCATCTTAAATAAACTTACCTTAGGCAACTGAAGAAGCTAGTAGGCATTCTAGAATGAGATCAATATTACTTTGTTGGAAGGCTGTGCAGAATTATGAAGAACGACATCTTCTTAGTGACAATTTTTGTCTTTAAAGATTTGTGGAGATGGCTAGCACTGGTCTGTCAAAAAGGCAGTAACTCCAGTTACTCCAGTCTGAAGTGAATAAACCCACAGAAATATTGCTCGGTGGTTTAGTGAATATTTTTTGCGTTTTGGGTTTTTTTTTCATTTTTCCAACATGTCATTTATTATTGTCTTTAAAAAGACTGTATTTCTGCTAGAGAAATCCTATAGGTACAGATACTTAGAATGCTTGTAGCCCTAGCAATGCCAATGTTAGAAGAAATAGAGTTTTTTGAAAAGAAGTAAGTATTTGAATATAAAATCCCATTGTGGAAGACCATATTTTTATACACTGATGGATTTCTTGAAGTTCAAAGGTAAAGGTTTGCTTGTTTTTTGCATATGAGAGACAAGGAAATTTTCACACTGAGTTTAAGATATTCTGCTACATATCGCTCCAATTTATAATGCTTAAATGAGCATGATAGGGATAAAAAAGACCAAGAACCTATGTGCACAATTGTAATTTAAGAGCTTCCCCTTCTGTCAGTAGGCTAGATTACTTGTTAGAGACTTCACAGTGACCACCACATATTTCATGTGAACGTAACTGATGAGGACTGATTGACAGTGACTGCTACAAAATTAGCATTTCCATGGAAGCCAACATCAATTACCATCAATGATGGGATGCTCATCTAAGAGATTCTGAACAACATTGCAATATAAACGAAATCACTTAGGTTTACAGCAAATACAAAAGAAATATTAGCAAATGAAGGAAAGGAAAAAAAAAGAAAAAGAAATAAACTAATGGGACTGTCACTGCAAACAGCATGTTTTCTGCTATAAACAAAAAAATATCAGCAGGAAGTTACAAAACATAAGATTTTTGTTTCTTTTTATTTTCACCAATATCTACTGTAAATTTAATTGTTCATGTTGTAAAAAATGTGTTCCAGAAATATTTATGCAAATAGTATGTTTTTTCAAGGACAATGTATTTGGCTTTTTTTCTTGTTATTTAAGTCTCTTAAATTTTGCATTTCTGCTAGGTCTGAGAGATTAATGAATCTTGAATATATTCAACACCTTCCTGTTCTTTGAAAGATGTCTATGTGAAGAGGAGATCTTTAAGATTTTTTTGCTGAGCTTCTCTAATTTACTACTATTCTAACCCGCTGCAATTCTGTAAATATATAGTTAAGACTTGGGTACAAATCTGAGATTAGGTAAAGATCTGAGCTATCATTTTCCTTTAAAAACAGAACTGGTACTCCAAGCTGAAGAAGTGCTGCAGCATACTCTACCAGATTTCCATCCAGACATCAGTCTAGGATGCCAACAGATGGCCACAGTTCATTTTTGACACACCCTAAACAGCGATGTTCAAACTCGTAACCAATGCTGGGTAATATATTTGAATGTTCAGATGAAAGTGTTGGGGAAGCAGAAACAAAGCAAAAAGATTTATTTTCTTTTCAGTTACATTTTCAAAGTTTTGTTTCTTCCTTTTTTTCATTTTACTTTTGAAAAATAGCTGAATGTACAGTATCTGTTTAAATGAAACATGCCTACAGTAGTCAAGGTCAATAAGAAGGGTTTATACTAGTTACAGTTAGGAATAACTAAAGTAGTTAAAGGGAAAAATAAGGTTGGACTCAAGTACTGAGAATATGAACAGAAAGGCTAGAATTTTGCTTGGATAGCATAGCAAAAGCAAAGAGCACAGCAAAGCTCATGTGTCCGTAACCTCACTGACTCCAGATCACTCACGTTTTTGTTTGAACTCCAGCCAAGGCAACGGTTTTGGGACCTACCTATCACTTAATGTATTGGGGTGATATTAGCTAGCATGGTTATTAAGATGGCATGCTTTTTGGCCAGAAATAAACCTAGTTTATCATCACATTAGTGCCCTAGATGTTGAGCTTTCTGAATTATTTTCAATTTGTCAGGCAGATATAAAAATAAGAGCTTTTTTGGTTAATACTGAAATATAAGTCTTTATTTGTTCTATTTTCCAGCCTTGCAGGAAAACCATAAATCATGGGCCCTCTTCCCTGCTCAGCGGCTGTAGCTTGTAGAAGTGGTATTCAAGGGGCAAATGTCTATAAAACCATGCATAAAATGTTTTCCGCAACTTTGATTATGAGTTGAAATATGCCAGAATATTACTGATATTGATAGTTTCTATAGTGTATGTTAATTCCAAGAACTTTAGTGAAGCTACATCATTATTTTGTGTTGAACCTCAAACAGAGAACACAGGATCTGAAGGGAATACATTCCCCTCAACAGAGTCTTTACAGGTTCATAATCACATACATGTACATGCTCATTCAGTTACTGGGGAGAATCAGAAGGGGAGATAGTCTCCTTGACAGTATCTATAATACTAGACAAAGAAGTGCCAGGGGTCTGTGCCTATCCCCATGGCAGTCCATCAGTTTATATTCACACAGTTTAAGATTAGTCTCATTATTGTATTGTTATCTTGGAAAAATCCACTTGTAAAATTGTACAAATCAGAACTAGGGAATGAACTAAAAATTAAGTTTTATGGATCACTCAGTTGATCCTCTTGTAAGTAGCACCTTGTCCTGGCTTATTTCTAATGTGAATCCAGTGACAGATTTTTCTATAAAGGGCATGAAGATCTTGCACTGACAAGCCTTTGTTATCCTCTCTGATTTCCTTGAAGGACAGAGCAGAAATATTCTGGTAAACAGATACTGACTGAATTTCCAATTTGGACAATTCTTTTCCTACATATGCTGATGGTTCTTGAAGTGTTTGTAGTTCAAAATCTAATAGATTCCCAAACAATCAAAACTCTTTATTGTGTTCCTGCTTCATATTATCCCCCATGTTGTATCTTTATTGGAATAGTAGTACAATAAAGTAGTAGAAGGGTATGAAGTGTGCGAAAGTCGACGTGTCCCTACACACTTCTTATTCAAAGTAATTGTGAACTTCTTACTGCTGAAAGATTGGCTTCCTGGAAATTAATATTGCTTCAGAATTGATTGCGGCTTTAGTTAAAGTACATTTGACACCTCTGGAAAGCTAGTTTGTGCCCCAGGCATCTCTGTCTGTGCCTATAATCTTGACAGTCTGAGTTATGTGGGTGAATATTTACATACATTCTGCAAAATGTTCTGAGTGGCAAATCAAAAAGCAGAGTTCTCTCTGCTGGAGGTGAAGCAGGACCTGCTACAAAGAAGTAGTTGCACTGATCAGGCACAGCATGCATAATGTTGAAGGAGTTTCTCTCTCTGTCCTGTATTCCCTTTCTTATAGGGACTGTGACTTTCTTATAACATCTTCTCTCCTTTGCATTTTCACCATATATGAAATGTTTTACATATGCTGAGAGCAATTCTTTGCTTCCTTTTTTTATACTGTAAAACTAGTTTTATCCACTTGTCAAGACTGAATTCCTTTAAGGTCCCTGTTTTCACCCCTGGGGTTTCCATTGTCTTCTCTATGCTTATGCTGTCAGGAATCCCTGTTACAGTATATTCCTTCTTTCTTGCAAGATTAAGAGTTTGGGGTTTTTTTGTTGGTTTGGGGGGATTTTTTTTTTTCTTCCAGATTTTAAAATGTTCCTTGCTTTCAAAACCAAATTAACTCGTAAAATCTGATTTTCAAGTTTCCCCTTCCATCTCCCACTCATATCCTATAGAAAAGTAATGTAGTTGGAATTGACATGTCTCCATGAATGTATTTGAACTATCAGATTTTTTTCCAGCTTTAATATTCAGCTTACATAATCAAGGATTTTTTTTTTTTTTTTTTGCATTAACAAATAATATTTTTCCTTATACATTAACATTATTAATCATAAAAGACTGGTCTCCTTAATTTGGATATATAAACACTTATGCTGTATAAACATGAAGAATGCTAATTGACTCAAGTGGTTTTTTATATCTTTATTAAAGAGAAATTTAAAGCCTCTTGGATTTTCTGCTGTTTGTAGTTTTATTTTCTACAGTATTACATCTGGTTGGTGGAAGTAACTGAAGATTCAATACAGCTGAATATCTGCAGAGCAGAGGACTTACTATTATATAACATTAAAAATGTAAATTTTGTGGAATTGACAGTACGTGTATTAGATGAGACAAAAACTAGCTTGCTTTCAAATACCCAACCTCATTATAATGAGAAGATATCCTGCTCTCATGGTGTCCCAGAGAAATCATTTGTTGGGCTTAGTTATGTCTTGTTTGATTTTGGAAAATCTTTGCTCAGAAAATTTAAAAGTGATTCAAAGGTTGTAGAATTGTTAAAAATAAGCAAACTAACCAATTAAAGCAAGATCTGTTAATTAATTAATGGTTCAGAACAAACCAAATTATTTGAATTAGTTTCTGGTTTAGATCAGAAAAATATAAGGTGACTTACTAGAGGATCAGGAATATTTACTACCCCTAAAAGATTACACACAGACACACACTCCTTTGACTTGACTTACACTTAATGGGAAAAAAGTCACATCTGCTCTTGAAGCTTTGTCCCTGCTTTAAAGAACAGGGAAATTCCTCATAATCAGCATATTCCCAGCGGGCTGCATTAATACAGTCATGTGGCTTCTAAACCAAAGCTGGCTTATGTCCAGGCAGAAGAGATCTGGTCTGTTTATACAAGTAAAGACACCTAGTGTAACTAGGCTTAGTATCAAATATGTGCATGAAATATAATAGTATATTACATTCATAAAATCAAATTGAATAAGATATTCTCTGTTGACCTGGATCTCCATGACTATATCACCAAAAAAAGAAGGTAAAGAACCAATAAAGAACCTGTTTCAAGCATTGAGGCCAATTAAGACTGACTAGCTTGCCTTGCGGTTGCATAAAACCAGTCCTGTGTATAGAATCACAGAATCATAGAATCATTAAGGTTGGAAAAGACCTCTAAGATCATCGTGTCCAACCGTCAACCCAACACACCATGCCCACTAAACCATGTCCCTAAGGGCCTCATCTACACGTCTTTTAAACACCTCCAGGGATGGTGACTCAACCACTTCCCTGGGCAGCCTGGTCCAAGGCCTGATCACTCTTTCAGTAAAGAAATTTCTCCTAATATCCAATCTAAACCTCCCCTGGTGCAACTTGAGGCCATTTCCTCTCGTCCTATCGCTAGTTACTTGAGAGAAGAGACCAACACCCACCTCACTACAACCTCCTTTCAGGTAGTTGTAGAGTGCGATGAGGTCTCCCCTCGGCCTCCTCTTCTCCAGGCTAAACAACCCCAGTTCCCTCAGCCGCTCCTCATAAGGCTTGTGCTCCAGGCCCTTCACCAGCTTCGTTGCCCTCCTCTGGACACGCTCCAGCACCTCCATGTCCTTCTTGTAGTGAGGGGCCCAAATTTGCAAAATTTGGGCAAATTTGCAAAATTTGCAAAATTTGGGCAAATTATAGCAAATTTGCTCGAGACATAACAATTTGGATGTTCCAAAATGGAGCCAAGAGCCAAAATAACTGTTTAAGACAGTGGGCAGTTGGAGTCCACTGTTCTAGCTCGTTTCCTGACCTTGTTTTTTCATAGGTTTAAGTGTACCTTTTGGATATAAGTAAAAAATTTGGAATAGATAACATCTTGCTGGATTGGATAGTAAAAGCCAGTTGGATGTTAATGAAAATGAGGTTAGTTAGGCAAAAAATAATAATTTACTTTAACAACAATCTATTGCCAATAGATTTTAGTTCTAGAGACAGAATTTAGTTGTTTAAAGACTGATTGGAAAAGCTGTGCAGGAGTGTAGTTGGGTATTATAACCCATCAACATAGCTGTCCAGATGGCTGAACTTTTTTTTCTGTACTATGAACTGTGAAACTCAAGTTCAGTAGTAGATATAGATGCCTGTACATAGAATCATAGAATCGTTCAGGTTGGAAAAGACCTTTAAGATCACCAAGTCCAACCGTTAACTTAGCACTGCCAAGTCCACCACTAAACCATGTCCATAAGCACCACATCTACACGTCTTTTAAATACCTCCAGGGATGGTGATTCAACCACTTCCATGGGCAGCCTGTTCCAACACTTTATGACCCTTTCAGTGAAGAAATTTTTCCTACATCCAATGTAAATCTCCCCTGGCGCAACTTGAGGCCATTTCCTCTTGTCCTATCACTTGCTACTTGGAAGAAGAGACCGACACCCACCTCACTACAACCTCCTTTCAGGTAGTTGTAGAGCACGGTAAGGTCTCCCTTCAGCTTCCTTTCATCGAGGCTAAGCAACTTCAGCTCCCTCAGTCACTCCTCATAACACTTGTTCTCCAGACCCTTCACCAGCTTCGTTGCCCTTCTCTGGATGTGCTCCAGCACCTCAACGTCTGTCTTGTAGTGAGGGACACAAAACTGAACACAGTATTCGAGGTGCAGCCTCACCAGTGCCAAGTACAGGAGGACAATAACTTCCCTACTCCTGCTGGCTACGCTATTTCTGATACAACCCAGGATGTTATTGGCCTTCTTGGCCACCTGGGCACACTGCTGGCTCATATTCAGCTGGCTGTCAAAAAATATCTCCAGGTCCTTTTCCTCTGGGCAGCTTTCCAGCCACTCTTCCCCAAGCCTGTAGTGTTGCATAGGGTTGTTGTGATTCAAGTACAGGACCTGGAACTTAGCCGTGTCGAACCTCATACAATTGGCCGTGGCCTATCAATCCAGCCTGTCCAGATGCCTTCCTACCCTTGAGCAGATCAACACTCCCGCCCAACTTGAAAGCTCACAAGAAAGCATTAGTCTTGAGGCAAGGGCTTTCAGTTTTCATCTCCTATATATATTTCCAGTCTGACGTATGACGTGATTTTGGGCTAACCTTTTTGGCAGGTCAGTCCAGTGGAGATCTAAGAGATAACTGGGCAGTAATTGTGCAAAGTGATCTTGACGCAAATTCCTGTTAAGAGCAAATCAGAAAAAGTGGGTGGGTTGTGGCAGAAAGTAATTATGATGTTCTTTTATGTGAGCTGTAGATACATTTTCCCACACACAGTATGCAATCATTGAAGATTACTCTGTTCACTATTATGAAAACCATTTATGCGTAGTTACATCTTCTATGTAAAATTGACCAAATAATGAAATGAAAGCTGTTCTGAGTAACTCTGCTTTATTCTAAAAGAACAGCTAATTTCTTCCGGATATATTAGAGTTTATTGGTATTGTACAGATGTGTATAATCACTGCCTTGCCCTGCTTGAATAGCAGCCATCTGTTTGTCTTTGGGTGATTGCAGCTTTTAATAAATACACTTCTGTTTGTATCTGAGAATCAGTCACTCTTTCCCTGCCAATGTAAGCAGGATGGCATGACACATAATAAGATTCATCATTTAACACCATTAATGCATGCAAGTATTGTTAACTGGCTGTACTGGTTTTGGCTGTGGTAGAGTTCGTTTTCTTCATAGTAGCTTCTATGGTGCTATGTTTCGGATTTGTGATAAAAACAGTGTTGATGATATACTTATGTTTTATCTATTGCTGAACAGTGCTTACACAGAGTCAAGGCCTTTTCTGCTTCTCACCCCACCCCACCAGCAAGGAGGCTTGGGGTGCACAAGAATTTGGGAGGGGACACAGCTGGGACAGCTGACCCAAATTGACCACAGGGATATCCCACACCATATGACATCATACCCAGCAATAAAAGCTGGGGGAAGAAGGAGGAAGCAGGTAACATTCACAGTCATGGCCATTAACTTCCCAAGTGGCTGATACACACAATGAAGCCCTGTTTTCCTGGAGATGGCTAAAACACCTGCCTGCTGAAAGCAAGCAGTGAATTAATTCCTTATTTTGCTTTGTTTGCACATGCTGCTTTGTCTTTCCCTTTTAAATTGTCTTTATCTCAACCTGTGGGTTTTCGTACTTTTACCCTTCTGAGTCTCTTCCCCATCCTACTGGAGGGGAGTGAGTGAATGGCAGTGTGGTGTTTACCTGCCTACAAGGGTTAAACCATGACAACACTGGGTTAGACAAATACAATCTTTTTTGAAAGAGTTCCTATGATCCAGTTAAGTCAACTGTGTTAAATAGACATGTCAATTCATTGTAGAATTTATAGCAATCACAGTTGCGATTCTTTCTCTTTTCATCAATAAGAGATGATTTTCTAAGAACTGTTTACAAAACTGTTTCATTATTCTTGTGTTTTTATTATTTAGCTAAAGAAATAAAGAGAAAAAACCCTTCTAAGTCATTTCATTAATAAATGAACAGGAGCCTTGGAAGCCAGAAAGCTATGTTGACCAGATACAAGAGTCGGTATTCAAACACAGTGTGCAATTACACTATGTTATTGTGTTTGCTGAGAGTTTTTATTTTAATGTTGAATAATACTTCAGAAATATGAATAAAATATAACCACAGAGAATACAGGATTGTAAATAAGCTAAACAGCAGTTATATAATCTTTAGGTATTTTTTACCCTGAAAGCTGAGTATATGAGAAAGAACTCTTTATGCTGCCTCCAATTTTCCAAGTACAGACATTGGCAAGCATAAATCATATGAGATACCAAACAACTACTTTTAAAATTTTGACGGTCAACAAGGGAACAGTGGAAGATGATTTCATTTATATTAGTTTTGAAATGTGGAGTAAGTTGCAATAAACATCTCTAATTTGCTTTTCACTTCATGAATAGTTGCAGTCAAATACAGAAACTCCGTTTACCATTTTTGAAGTCATTTGCATAAGCTGAAAGAGAATCAGGATGTACCTTATAAAGTGTGATGGACAGTGAACCGTTTTATGGTTGATGCTTTCATATAGTTGCTCTTGATTTCAGAAATATCAGTGTTATTAAGAACTACTGAATGAGACTCTTCTGAGTATCCTATTGTGTTTCATGATGTGCAAATCATGAAAATGTCAATTTTTCCTGATATAAAGAAGTTCTAGTCTTTAAGGCCAGTCTTTTTCAAAATGAATTTACCTGTCAAAGACACCATCTCAAAAAAAGAGCAACAATTAATGCCAAATGAGACAGAGCTGCACAGATGCATATAGGTATCTTCAAGGGTAATTAGTGGAAGGGTCCTGAGAGCTTTCTATGCCTGGCCTTCTCCATTGGTTTGGTTTTGGGGGCTCAAGGACAAGATAGAGCCAGTGTAGCCAAGGGTGGACCCCCTCCAGCTAGTGGTGGTGGGGAGAGACCCCCAGGCAGTGCTGCAGGATGGTTGCAACTGGGGTCCAAGCCCAGCCCTTGAGTGCTGCCTTCAGCTGAAGGTCTCCCTGGCCATGCCTGAGCTGCAGTGCAGCCCTGCCCTGCCTGGACCTGCTGAGCCGGGTCCCACTGGTGGGCTAATCCCCTGGTCTGCTCTTGCACATCCCCATCCCCATGGGCCTGCGTGGCCATCCCAGGGCTGTCTCTCACCCTGGTTCCCCTCACTGGGCCTGATCCTGACCATATGGCTCCCAGCACCTCAGACCCAGGGAGCTGCCAGCCCTGACAATCTGCAAATTGTAAATTTGCATGTATCTATCCTCCATGTGTGCAAAACAGCATTCACAATACCATAGTTTTTTGAAGACTGAAGACCATATGTAGTAGTTCAGAGATGCCTAAACCTTTCAGACGAGATAAGTGGTCCTGTTTTTAACTTTTTCCCACGTTTGATCACGAAGTTCATATCATCATTTTAAAAAACAGCCCTACAAAATTGATAAAAATGATATACTGTTTAATCTTGTTCCGTGAACCCTGGTACTAGATACATCTTACCTAACTTGAGGCACTTCACTAACAGCCACTTCATCTAAGCTTCCAATATAATGGAGGAGGATAGGTTCTTTCAGAGAACAATTCAACTATTCTGAAGACGTTAACTCCTGTCCTGAGGTAGCTATTTTGCTACATCAACTGTCAGTTCTGAATAAGACGATGTCTTAAATTAAACATCTTAATGCCTAGAGATATATCTAGGTCTTTCCTTTGAGGACAAAATCAGCTTTCTGAGAATTTGCAAGTGATTATGAGTTAAAAGAATTCAATACGTAAATCCTTCATGAAATATAGCTGCATTATCAATCTTTCTAAAGAAGAAAATAATCTTTTATTTGAAAGAACACACACCTCAAATTTTATGCATATTGAGAATTCATTAAGCTCTTCTACCTAAGCTATATCTGAACAATTGTTATTTTTTAAAAAGCTAGGTTATTAATTACTAACATATCTAATAATCATAATTGGATTCCCAGACAGAATAAAACAACAACAAAACCCACAACTGCAAACACTGATCATGACAGAAGTTGAATACATAAATACTTCATTTAAAGAAGAAAACCCTCAGACATTTAAAAGGATGAAGCAATTAATTCTTGGAAAATTCAAGGTTAGTTGAAACCTAAGGAATATGTGAGCATCTCAGTAAACATAAATACTGCTATCATGTAAAACAGAATGATTATTAAAGCACCTAGTGTTTGTAGTTTTAAATCAAAATGTCCTTAAAATAATTATTATGATGCATGTTTATGCTTTTTAAAAATATACATATAACTGACATTTCAGAATCTGATTTTGTGGGTTATGCAATAACTGCAACCATTGTCTTCTGGGTTTGTTTTTTTTTTTTTAACTTATTGATGAACGTTCTCAACTCAATTTCATCTGAAAGAACTTTAGGTTTGGGAACAGAGCATTTCATTTAACTACCTCGGCATTCTGAGGAGTAGAAATTCTCCCTGAGTTTCCCAAATGTAAGAAAAGCCTTATGAAAAATCCATTTATTGATAGAACACATAAGCCATCACATGATTAGCCAGTTGTGCATATTGCCTGCTCTACTCTACCATCCTGGCTGTTAGTCTTGGTTTTAAGGAAAGAGGTTTTTTGAATGTTGGGGTTTTTTTTGGTGTATGTGTGGGTTTTTGTGATTTTTTTTTTTTCCCCTTTTGAACACAAATCAGGCACCAAAGGCTTGTCATGACCCTCACCTTATCTACTTCTTTTTAATTTAGACTTATAAAATAGAACAGTGTGGTGAATTGAAGAAATTTCTCAGTAAAGCTGGCTGGACATTGGCAATGAATGTGAGGGTTAGCTTAAGTGGGGGTGGGGGCTTTTTTTAATAATTGCTATAGTTGGTATTGATTTATTCAGCATAAGAAATCAAAGTTTTGCCTCTCATTGGGGCCCTCATGGCTAGTAAGCCATGAGCCTGAAAGGAGTGGAGAATCATATCTTTTATTATCCATTGTCAGGCACATGTTTAATGTGTGCTATGGGGGAATCTACACAGCTCCCTCTAGGTAATATGACATGGGTAACAATGGCTGATGAGATAGAAATGGGAGTGTAAACAGTGTGTGTGGAAACAATACCCAAAACTGCCTGGTCTTAGGCAGTGATTGCCCATTAACTCATAAAACTGCAAAGAAATTAGCAAGCACAAAGTTTGCTTAAGATGATGGTCAACCAAATTAAAGAGTAACCAGAAGATTACTGAGACACTTTTGGGGAAATCAAGGAGTCAACCTGAAAAGAAGTATAAAAGAAGCATGGAGATTCATGATTGTGGGGTGGAACCATGAAGTGGGAAAGTGGTAAAAGAGTGGCAGCCACATCTGGTTTGGCACTGCCAGGATTCTCCTCGTAGCGTCAGGACCTCTGTCTAGGCTTGAGGAGCATCCTCCACTGTGAGCAGTCTACATTTCCTTGCAGGGTACCACAAATAGGTACTCACCTCTTGGATGTGTGTATTGACTTCATAGGGGGTCTTTCTCACCAGCTTGCTCATTAGTGGATTGTTGGGAGCAACGAGGGCAAACATGAAAGCTGTTTGTAAACACAGGAGGTGTGTTTAAACAGGACAATCTGCACTCCCAGAAGATGGGGTTTGTGCTTGTAACCCACATTGACTGCGTTAGGAGTGCATCTCTACGTGACTGTGTGTGTGAGAGGAAGGCAAGTTTAGAACTTGCAATTAGTTATAGAAGGGTGTTTGAAACCTGTAGGTGTATATTTGCATTTTGTGAGTAGCTAACATTGTAGTTTATCTGTTGTGTTGTTAATATTGATTCTGAATGTACAGTTCACTGATTGTTGGTTAATTGAATGTTGTTATAATAAATGAATAAACCACTTTGATCCTGATTTTATTTAAGCTGTGCGAGCTGAGCAGTTTTCCCCTGTAACATTGTATAATTGGTTAATTTTCTGTGAATCCAAAATGTACTTTAATATAATTTAGACAGTCTGATTCTCCACATCTAATGACTGAAATTATTACTGGAGTTCTGTGATGATGAGACAATAGGTTATTATGGCTTTTCTTACTTCTGTGTCAGCTATTATATATGGATTTTCTCAGAACTGTACATCAAGTGATTTCTGTTAATATGTGGATTTTGAGAAGGATAAGAATGCACCACTGCTAGCAAGGACTTCAACATGTTACATATACAAAAATTTATTTTTAATATGCTATCTCTTACAAGAATAAATATGATGTAATTAAATGTTTCTGTAAACTAAAATAGTATTTCATGAATATATGTACAATACTTATGCATATAAATAAGTATTTAAAACAGCTGAAGTTGTGGAGTACAGGAAGTCACTCCATTTTGAGGTTCAGTGTGAAGAAAATCACTTGAAACAATGCTGTCTCTCAATGACTTCATCTTACTGATTACACTGGCTGTGCTGGTTTTGGTTGCTGAGAAGACTACTGCTGTTACAAATGTAATGAAAGCTTTTAGCCAGGTACATAAGATTTTTGCCATTGGTGGTAAAAGTCCACTTTTTAATGTAGGCTTAGAGTGCAGAGTCTCAGGACTTGTTTGGACTTACCTTGGCCTGAGCTGGTGTTTCCACACTTCTTTATGGGTCAGGTAACTATTGCTTGACCTGTCCCCAGATTTTGATCTGGGGATACTACATATGATAAATGTGTGACCAATCTAGGTAACATGATGACAACTCATCATAACCTCCCCTTACTGCACCTGTTCTTCTTGAGGAAGTTTGAAGCAGCAAGTTTAGGATCAAGAGGAACACTTCGATGAACATAACACCAACAAAAAGCAGAAGATACTGTTATACCTTTGTATAACTATTTTAACTGCATTATAAATGAGACTTTTCTGCATTAATTAGGTAATTTGATATTAGTCTAGGTCTTCAGTAAGAGTCTAGGTATAAGACTGTTAAAACATTAATTAGACTAGCCATACTTTCATGTCTCTGTGTATATGGTATGTTCCCTTTGGCTTACAGCAAGATTTAGAGTGTAGCAACCTCAGTTGCAGGTACTCAGCTGTCAGAGCAGTCATTCAATAGTTAGAGCTCTATTGAGGCTGGTGGAATTATGACGGGCTGTACCTTCTGATACATTTAGATACATTTAGAACCAGGTGATTTTGAATATGGTAATAAATATCCTCATTCCACATGCTCTTTCATGACAAACAACAGATGATACAAGGTTGCTGACCTCAACATTACTGAGAGTGGAGCAAAAGTAAGGGCTCAGATAAGTTTGCATGCTAGGCACTGGATTTTCCATTTAAAGCTGAGTAGCTGTCCCTTTTCTTTATTGCAACTATTCAAAGTAAGTACAAGAGGAACAGACACAGAGGGGGGAAAAAAAAAAAAAGAAGAAAGAAAGAAAAAGAGAAAGCTTTCTCATGCTAATAGGATGTTTGGGTTCTTGTTCCTCCTAGAGATCTTACCTTTTCTAAGGCTTCAGCAGTGACTTCCAGCAGGGTTCTCATTAATATCAATTCCTGTGTGCTTCCAGGACTTTAAATTACACTTGTTAATGCACATGCTGCTCTGCATGTAAATTCTCTGGGATCAAGCCCAAAGAGCAATTCTGGAGATAAATGTAAAGACTAGAATGTATGGAGGCCATTAATTAATTGTGTGGACACTTTTCTTCAACTGCTTCTTATCACATGATTTTGTGTGTTTCTCTCTCTCTCGTAGGTTCTATACTAATAGGCTTTTATTAATTAACTGAGACAGAAATGTGAAGATAAACATCCAGGTAGAGAAGATAAATGTCAGTAACACTCTCACTGAGAGAAAGGATTTTAGATTCCACTTTTCAGGGCAACACATACATGCACACAAAATCACAACTACAGAACAAAACTTCAGTCTTAGCTTGTTCCATGATAAAAATCATAGTAGTTAACCGACTCAGAATCATGAGAAAAAAGCTTCCCTTAATTCCATTGTTTTCAGGATAAATGTTAACACCAGTATGTATGGTGTAGGTGTATACTGTGGATATATGTATATAAAGTTAACAGCAAAACAAACTAATCCTACAGCCCTTTTCGTCAGGAACCGTCAGATTGGTCTTTTGAAAGTAGTATTACTTTTCTATAGCTTTGATTCACATTCTGGCTATCCCTCTGGTTGGAACTACGTCCAGAGGCAAAATCTCATTTCCTTTCAACATAAACATACAGAGAGTAGCCATGCGTTACATTTATAGGCTCCAATATGGCAAGATGCTTTAAGCACATGCAGTGTTTAAGCATGTCAACTGTCCTTTATATGGCTGGACTTTTAGATCACTGAGCATCTCAGGAGACGGGATCCATTGAGTGCATAAGGAAAAGACTTACTATAGCCTTAAACAGAAAATAACTAGCATAGGTGAGCCTATATGACCTTAATATATAGCTATTTTCCTTGCTAGCACAATTTGTTCTTTTTTAAGTTCTCCAACACAGGATGGTCTTGCTAGAAGGTTTATTTCGTATTGAGATATTATATTTTTTTGATTGCTGAAATTGCTTGATTTATAAACCATCCTCTCTTACACTTTTCTGTCACTCTCTCTGAAAAAGAGTGGATGTATCGTTACAAAGATATAGCTTATGGATGTTTCAAGAGGTATCCTCCTTAAGTTCTAAAGGCAAAAAAACCCAACCCAGTGTGTTTAAATTGTACTTGTTAAAATTCTAGTCTAACTGGTTTTACTTCTTTCGTCACCTGTCTGTATCATTTGGTTGGATTCTGGTTCATGGTTAGGTGTTCTCAGGCCATCTGAGTTAAGTCCAGATTGTGTTTCTGGTTTTGGCTTGCTTTCTAGAAAATTCTTAAATACACAGCTTGCAGTTTAATAGCCAAAGATGTCATGTACCTAGCTTAACTACACATATGCTTCTGCTTAGTATAACAGCCTTTCACAGAAGTGTACTAGGTAAAACACATATTATACACATTTCCCAGAGAATTACTGAAACAAGATTACATTACCTGTTGACAGTTCACAAAAGAGACATAGACATTATCAAAACAAATTTGTAACCAGTCTCCCCATCCCACACACTTTATTTCCTTCACCATTCTTCAACATTTTGTAAGAATCTTAACATTTCCTTTTTCTTCCCTGTACCTTGCTCAATCAACTTGATTTTTTTTCTTAGTTCGGGATTCTGATTGTTTTTTTTCAAATTTACTAAAGCTACCTAGTTCTTCTGTCTCAGAAATCTTGTGCCTCTAATAATGATAAAAGGTTGTGCCTGTAATAATGGTAAAAAATATTCTAGCACTGGAGATGCAATGTACCTAAGTTCACTTACATCTGAGCCTTTATCAGCAGTGGAGATGTAGCTGTTCTTCAAAGTCATGAAAGCATGAATCAATTATAAAGTAAGAAAAGATACTGAAAACAGGTCAATTGAAAGGATTTTTAAAATTTCTAGATGTCTCTCTTGGCTGTAAAGATGACTGAGGGTGAGTAGCTCAGACCTAGATCTGTTCTGAAGATGCCTAAAATTAGATAAGGTGATGTCCACCTCAATATTGGTTTAATGTCCATGTAGGAATGCAAGTATTGCTTAATGTCCAGTATTATTTAATTTGCAGACATCTATAGTGGATAGGTACCTCCCTTCTCTCTTACCTTAACTCTTGCCAGCATGCACACAGACTCTCAAATGCCTGCCTGGGCAAATGAGTATAGTGATGACAGAATGATATCTGCTTTATGAATTGAAGTTTGATGATTAAAGCATTTATTTTGCTCATGGAAGACTTGATTTCTGGTATGAACTCTGAGGAAATAAAACTCTTAACCTAGAGGGAATAAAGCTCTCATCTCCCATGTTTTGGGAAAGTGCTCTATTGACTAGATTTCACGGCATTCAGGTAAAAAGAAAGTCATGCATCCAGGACCAGCTTTTGCCTTGACACTAGTGTAGTGCATTCCCATCAAAACTTTAAAATATTCAGTAAAATTTTTCTAAATATTATTTTTTTCTTGCTCAAATTGCACACTGTACCTGTACTAGCATGAAGCTCAGCCTCCCCACTCACCCGAGCGAGAAGTACACACTGCAACAGGTGCACACTGTGCCTACGCTGTAGCGCTTGAGGGCTGGGGTCCCCACCAGCTAAGAGGCATCTCAAAATCACTGTGTTCCTCCTCCTGAGGCTGTGTCGTGGTCAGCCAGGAGTGCAAGAAGCAGGGAGCAGAAAGGACAGTCTGATTCTAGCACTTTGGGCAACTCAGCTGAGGGAGAATAACAGCTGTGATGAGACATAAGAATCCCATTCATGCAATTAGTTCTGTTTCACTTTACTCTATTTTTCATACAATAGTACTGTAAAATTGTATGGTAAGGACCAAGCCTGGCCTCCCTTTCAGCTTCTTGTCAGTGGATGCTCTTTTCTTTTAAAAAATGACACAGACTTTCTCCATTGAGCAATAATCCTCAGATAATTGGTATAGATAAATAGAAACTAGTTTGCTAGAGGTGCTTAGCTTTTAATATAAGTGACTATTACATGGTCAGTGTTCTTAACTGACTTCATGTGGACATATTCACTTGACTTTGAAGAACTGAATCTTTTTTTTTTTTCCCTCCCCCTGAGGGGATTAAAATATACTTACTTATAAATGTAAAATAAGCAGTAAGCTAAGTGCATGATACTCTGTTTCTGTTTCCTTTTATTTTTCCTATCAATGGGTATTTTTTTTTCATTAGACTTGTTGAAAAAATAGGAAAAGATATATTTATTTCCATTCAGATATTCTGTTTTCCATTCTGGGTCCAAGTGTTGATGAACCTTAGCAATTTCCCTAAGCAGTGACAATCCCAGAATCACACAATCACAGAATCACAGAATGGTTGAGGTTGGAAGGGTTGTCTGGAGGTCATCTGCTCCAACCACCCTACTCAAGTAGACTGTCCAGAACAGTGTCTAGACAGCTTTTTAATATCTCTAGAGATGGAGACTCCACAACCTCCCTAGGAAACCTACTCCAGTGCTCAGTCACCCTCACAGTAAAGAAGTGTTTCCTGATGTTCAGAGAGAACCTCCTGTGTTTCTGTTTATGCCCATTGTCTCTTGTCCTGTCACTGGACACCACTGAAAAGAGCCTGGTTCTATCTTCTTTGCACCCTCCCTTCAGGTATTTACACATTGATAAGATCCCCCCTGAGTCCCCTTTTCTCTAGACTACACAGTCCCAGCTCTCAGCCTTTCTTCATAGGAGAGATATCCCAGTCCCTTCATCATCTTTGTCGCCGTTCGTTGGATTGTCTCCAGTATGTCCATATCTCTCTGTACTGAGGAGCCCAGTACTGGACACAGGACTCCAGGTGTGGCCTCGACAGTGGTGAGTAGATGGGGAGGCTCACCTCCCTTGACCTGCTGGCAATACTTTGCTTAATGCAGCCCAGGACACCACTGGCCTTTTTTGCAGCAAGGGCACATTGCTGGCTGATGCTCAACTTGGTGTCCACCAGGACCACTAGGTCCTTTTCTGCCAAGTTGCTTTCCAGATAGTAAGCCCCCCAGCATACACTGGTGCATGGGTTGAAATATCATGTCCTTTATATAAATCATATGAAATATGGAACAAAGACAATCAGAAAATATAATAACATTAAGTGTATATCATGTTAAAAAATTAATTCTATTTTACAAAAAAAGAGTTTCTAAATTCCTTTTCTTTTACTTTTTAAAATTTTTTGCAATGAAATTGTGCTGTCATTTATACATTAGTGAACTTCCAATTATTTTATCATCTTTAGTACATTAAGATTTCAGGAATGATGATCTGAAAGTTTAATAAAATTTACAGAATGATGAGCTAAAACTATATTCATTGCCTATAACACAGAGAATCTCATCTGCTCAAGGACAGGGAAATAATTTTACCAGAAGATGTATGACTACTTAACTCGTTTTCTGCCCTCTCTTATATCTATTCCAAGTGCATTTTCTGACCTTATGTGTGGACAAACCCTTGTAATGATTTATGTTTGAACCACCATTTCTAAATTAAATATCCAGCCCTACAGTATTCTGATGTTTCTGGTGTATATCTTAAAACATTGTAACATTGTTGTCTTCAATTTTAAAACAAAGATAGTTAAAAATAAAGATAATGCCTTTAAAATTTGATTAATATTTAAATGAGGATTCATTCTGAGGTCAGAACCAATGTAAGGAGTTAAAATAAACACACATTAAAAATAATAATAATGAAAAAGAATAAACTCATATAGAAAAATAGAATGAAAGCAGTAGTTTTACAAGAAGTACTAAATCTACATTGCAGCACAGAGTTGCACTTCCTGGAGGAGCCGGTTTTTAAGAGGAACAAAGAATATTCACCAGGAAAATTAAGAACACAATTTTTTCAAGAAACTTTTAAAAAGGAAACACTTCTTTTAGAATAACATTCTTTTTCAATATGCTTTCCTCCCTCCTTCAGGAATATAATTATCACAAAATTACATTTGATAACACTTTTAATGTATTTACATATATATTTATAGTTCTTTTTTTTTAATCACTGCATATGCTACTCAATCTCCAGAACTGGATTTAATGTCAGCTTGAAACTCAGACTTCACAGAATTGATATTTTTAAGTTTTCTGTAATATATCTAAGTTTTTTACATATCCAAACAGATTTTATAATTTTGCACTACAAGTAGCAGTGCACGTAACAAATTATATATGTTTTAAGAAATTAGATAGGTCAGTTTTCATTATATTGTAGTAGAACATTTTCTTGCAAATATCTTTTAAATCATGCGTACACATTTTATTAAATCTCTCTTGAGATAGAGAAATAGATTATTCATCATACAGTCTATATGTAGCTTTTTGTGAAGTTTTAGTCATTCAACACGGTTTCCTGAAAAATCGGCTTCTATCTGCCAAACTCTTCACAATAAAAAAGACTTGCATGGGTTAGGGAAAGCTTATTTCCTAAAAGCAAAACATGAATTCTGGTATTTAAAATGTGAATTAAATATTCAGAAACTGAAACTATCTTTTTATTATAACTTAAACATCATTGTCATCATCAGTAAGAATTGCTTACCTAATGTACAAGATAATGACCTACTGTACAAAAGCCATGTCTAATAGCCAAAAAATATCCTGAGTTTGTTTTGATCAAAGTGATGGTAATGTGACTCAATGTTCTTTATTTCTGTTGCAACTGATAAAAAAGACAAATCTAATTTTGGAAGATGAGAAAAAGGGATACAAATAGTGCTGTAACCCTGTAGTGAAAGCATAACTTCTCTATTTCTGGTTTATCTTTGGAGTAATTAGTTGGATGATGTCTTAATTCTGACTTTTCTTTCACCTTAGATGAAGTAATTTCTCCCAAAGTTATAAGTATTTTTTGTTAAAGTGGTTATATAATGCTGAAGTTCACACAATTTGACTGTACAAACTTTTTGCATCTTTTCGATGTTCTTAGTACACTTTAGTTTTGTCTTCCCAATAATCAGTTGAGTAAGTATTACTACTTTTAGTTGTGTAGTAGTAAATTAACACACATATCAAATTAACACACTTGAGACATAAGTAATTATAAAGAAAAAGAAAAATAATTGTATCTGTTTAATTGTTTTCCAAAGTGGAAGAAATCATTTCTATGGTAATGCATACAGATGTGCACAAGCAAGACAGTAGATGAATCATGAGAAAAAAAAATCTGCTGTCAGTCAAATAATCTACTGGTTGTAGTAATCTACAGTTACTACTACAGTTCAATTTTGTTATTTCAGCCCTTTCACCACTTTTTTATTATTTTTTCCCATTTATGTCCAGTTGCAAAACTTCCTAGATCTGAGGCTAACAAATAAAAAAAAAAATCTCAAAAACATAAACTTGGATCATTATCACTTTATCTGCCAGCAGAGTGAAAATACTGTGCCCCATTCAATGTGTGGAATTTATGATACTGACGATATCATATGATGTAAAAAAAAGACACATTTGAAAACTTACTTCTTTAGCTACAAAATCATTGAGCGTATACAATTAGCATGTAGAAATGCATTTTGAATTTATCTTTTGCATTTTATCAGTGATAAAGTAATTGTGTTTAAAGATGTGAAAAATAGGGGTAGTGGTGAGTAATGGTGACAGACTCTGTAGGGTTCTTGGAGCTAAACCTGGTGCAGTCTCATTCACATTGTTTTATGGTAGTGTTCCCTGGTACTAACTTCCTCAGAACTACGACTTTTAATGTCTTGGAATGAAATAGCTGAAGTTGTCCAAATAGCCAAGGAGTGAGCTAACAGCTGAGCAAGTGTCCAGTTCAAAGGACCAAAGCTCACTTGCTGGCCCTCTTTATCATGTAGATGCATCCAGTGGTTTTATTTCTTGTATTCTATTTATTTATCTTATCCTCTTGAAATGTATATATATATGTAAACATATATGTATATACATAATAGGTAAAAATTCTGATTTTTAATGAAAAACATAACATTTTTTTAGAGGTTCAATCGAGTACAATCATCTGACAAGTGAATAAAATGGGACACATCCCTTAAAATAAAGATTGAGCCTTCACTTTTTGGACAAAGCAAAGATATTAAGAATGTTCCCTTGCGGGATGGATCCGCACTCTGCCCACGAGTAGAATAGAGAAATGACTTTGAGGTGACCTGGAAGTAAAAATTGACAGGACTCAATTGTCCATGCTTAGGTATCTAGAGTCATGTTAGGTTCTATAGGTCTTCCCTCCAGCAGCTGCTCCAAAAAAAATTCTGGCTGTGTGATAGCCCTGTGTCGTACCTGCCAGTTACCTGGCTATCTCAGTCTGAGGTGTCTCAAGCCGCCCTAGACAATTATGTTTAAAAATCTAAATACTGCTAAATCTATTTCTTGGGGTGGGATTCAGGTCATACATCTCAGGGTACATGTTTAGGTGTTAGGGGGAAGGTGTCTAAACTTATATTAAATCAGTAGAAATCCAGAGATGGTTTTATTTACACAAACCCAAACAATCCTGAAATACCCTAGGTTACCTTATACATCTGTCCAGGATGAGTGAAAGTGACATATGGCTTACAGGAGATCTGCATCATTCAGGAATCTAAAGGCCAGGAAGAATATCCCACAGGCTTTAAAATGACACTAGATTCCTACATTCGCGCAAGTGGATGAGGCCTTAGTCAGTAGTTGAATCTATTGACAATTGTGGAATTTTAGACACCCACCATATATGTAAGAAACTAAATTTAGGTGAATTAATTTGGAATTCAGTCCAATCTCTAGGGAAACAGTAACTAATGTCTACTGTGATGATATCCCACAGGACTCTAGTGCTTGCTTTATCCTTGTGAAGTCATGCTAGCTGGCACACTGGAGGAATTGTGGAGAAATTTTTTTACTAAATATGCAGAAGTGAGAAGAGATCCATAAACCAATTAAAGCTTCTTTCCCTTTTTGTCTCCTAGCTGCAAAACAATGAGAAGGGAGTGTTGAATCCACCAGCTCTCATAAGCAGGGATGCTAGAAGACAAGCGTGCTGTTTCACATAGCTTTGTATTCTTCTTTAAGGATGTGCGTACCTTTGTGATGTCTTAGTTTTTGGTTGGTTATACTCTGTGAATCCCACACTGATGTCCCCCTTTTAAGTATCCAGACCAGCTGGATACAGCTATTGTGGTCCCTTCCTAATCAGCTATCAGGATTCATTTTTTCAGAGGGACATGAGTAAGAACCTAGACCTATTCCTAGTGTGAGGTCAGGATGTAGTTAAGCACCTGGGGAATAGGAGGTCACATCCCTTACCTTGCAGTATAGACACAACCAGCATGAAACAGGTCTAGCATTTAAATAGATACTGCATACCTTTTTGGTGTTTCTGTTATCCTTCCACCTAAAGTATCAAAAAGATTGCATAAATGTGGGACTTCCACCGTTTAAAAAATATATCATGTTAAGTTTTTGAATCCAGGATTTTTTGAATCACCTGCTAATTGTGTAGCTGTGATAAGTGAAAGGAGAGCAAGCAAAGATGACAGGGTGAAACACAGAGATGAAAAGAGATGATTAAGACATTTTTTACTTCAGGCTTGATTCTATAGCCCTGGGGAATCTCATGCTTCTTTAATGAGTGCTGCTGCTTAGCCATCTTACTCCTGCCTAATGAGAAGAATCGGTCCAGAGAGATCAGTTCAAAGATAAGTGCTTCAAAGACAGGTTGCATTTAAAACCATTTTCCTCTCAGCTTCCCTAGTCTGTCTCCATGGCTTTTTTTTTCTTCTGTCATGTAGTATTCTTGAGCATGAACTGTGGGAAAGGCTTGAAATTAACAGTCACATTATGCAGAGAAATATTTCTTGGCCAACTTTTTCAAAGAAATATGGTTCCCTGCACTTAATGTCTCTGTCCATATTTAATGTCTCTCTTCCATTAGTTTTTGCCTCCTGTTCCACTACCTGCTTGTTTCACTGTAGTGACAACTGGCAACTTATATTTTTAGTGGCTAAGCAGCACCACTGGTTATGCAGTACGGGTTTTCTGAACCTATAAGATGATTCCCCATTCCCTTCCTATTCCATTTTGTACACAGAAGAATTGTACTTTTGTGTAATCTGTAGTCAGGATGTACTTCAGATACTCTATATGGAAATGTGATTGATCATTCAGTTACAGCCTCTCTCTCAGCTCCCTAATTAATATCAGAGTTGTATCCCTATCTGAGAGTTACACAGATATATGCACAAAAGCATATAAATATATGAAGAATTGTATCTCTTCAAATATTTTAAAAATAAAGAGGAAAAGCTTACCTTTACAATAATAATCATCATCATCATCCTGTAGACAAACAAACCCAAGAAAGAAACCCGAGAATAAATCTAACTAGAAAGGATTTATGAACTGTTTTTTAATGGTAATTTGCATAGTTAATTTGACAGCTACAGATTTCAAGATATATTGCTCGTATATTGCTTTTAAGACAGCTACTCCCCCCCCACTCCCTGCCCCCCAGGGGGAATGCAGTGCTGGTGTTACATGCTAAATTCTGATTCATCCAAAGACATTAATTAACCTTAGGCTATCCAGGCATATATTGACCCACAGGTATATTCGTAATTCCGTTAGTTGGGAGTTTGTCTACATGAGGGAGCAAACCTTTCTTTAACAATTCCTGTAAGTGATGCTTTTGATATATAGTAATTCTGGAAATGGCATTTTTAAGGCTGAAAATGCTGATCTGCTATGTTCTATAAAATCATTCTCAAAAGTGCTGCCTTAAAAAAAGACTACTTCTGGGAATGACTACTTAATTGCAGGACTTAAAGGGAAAGCATGAACAGAACTTGAACTACAAAAAAGGTTAACTCTCTTAGGAAGTTTTGGACTTAAATGCCATCTGCCTAGTCTTATCTTGTATAACACCAGTTATCAAAGTATGATTATGTCTAAGACTCCTAAAACTTCTATAAAATATTGATTTGTAATATTTTATATTTTCATCACTTGTTAATGTACTGTAATCTTTTAAAATCAATTGTCTGCAATGCCATCTTAAAACATTTTTACTATATTTATGCTTACTGTATTAAGATAATTACATACTTTAAGAAAAAGTGGTGTGTTGCAGTCTGCCTTTTATTTACACAGTTCTTGCAGTGACAACATGTTACCATGACACTTGTGTTTAATGACATATTTCTAAGTCACAAAATATGTCAGACTCTCCAGAATATCACCACCTGTTTGCCATCTACACTACTGCAGCTGCAAGTCAGTCCATCTCTCACAATAAGAGATTTTGGATGTAGACCTATTTTCTGCGATGCAAGGGATCTTGCCCACAGTCAGTGAAGAACTCCAGAAAGCAGAGGCAGCTGATCACCGCTATGAAGACCTAATGATTTGCAACAAATCTTTAACCTGTAACAAAAGTTCATGTTGTAGAAAACTAGAAAAGGTTAATCAAATCCAGGGAAGCTCACAAACATGTACAATATAATATACATTTTGTCGTTGTGCGGCACTGTTATAATCATAATGTATGACATTGTACTCATATTATAGCTGGCTGGATTGAGCATGCTACATTTCCTATGAAAGACAAATGTCAGCAAAATATTTCTATTCTATGTTTCTATTCTATTCTCAGTGAACATTTCTACTTAATTCCCTCCCGTTCTTTTTTCTTTCTTTCTTTTTTTTTTCCTTTTTTCTTTTTCTTTTTTTTTTTTCCCTTCTTCCCCTTCCACCCCAGAATGGAGAAATATGAACCAGTGGATTTATCATGAACTTTGGGGGAAAAGAGTTATAGTTCTTCTGATGAGCGTAACTGGATTTACTTTCTCGGATTTACTTCTGTGCTGATGATCATGGCCAAAGGCAAGTAAAGAGTTTGCTGGGAACTTGGAGAATGAGGGAAGAGCATACTTGCTGAAGATGGCTCACAAGGAAGAAGAAATGGGTAGGAAAGGAAAGAGTCACTAAGTTCTTCCTGGATTAGGAGGGAAAATTACAGATAACTACAGTCGAACTGTGAGAAACTTGAGGATACAAGAATGTTGTATGTAGAACTGCTGGCGTTGTTTATGTGGAAAAAAAGAAGAAGAGGGTAATCTGGGAATGGATCTGCACTGAGGTACATAAACGATGACTATTGGCAATGCATCCAGCTTCTGACAGGTGGTGTGTGCATGTATTTGTGTGGGTGTTTGTGTGTGTGTGTGTTTGTGTATGCACAAAATGGTCATGTGAGCAAAATCAGAATGGATACATCATCTTCAGCAGCACAGCAAAGGCTTGTTCTCCTCCTCTGGCTGTTCAATCACAGAAGAGGAACAGTGTCCTGGCAATAATGGAGGAAGATGACCTCCCTTTGGGGGACCTGTCAGAGTCAGCTGACCCTCAGCCAACTGTCTGCACAAAGAAGAAAAGGAAGGTGATATTGTTGGAGACTATTTCCTCCGGGGCATAGAGATGCCTGTCTGCCAACCTGACTTGATGACTCTGGAGATTTGCTGCTTAGTAGCTGTTCAGATCTAGAGATATTGTGGAGAGGCTGCTGAGACTTCTCTTCGATTTGGACTCCTACCACATGCTATTTACCCATGTGAGCACTAATAACGCTGCCAGGAGAGACTTTGAGAGCATCAGAAGTGACTAAACTGTTACTTGAAGGGGCCAGGGCTTCAGCTGGTGTCTCCTCAGTCCTGCTGATGAAGGGGAAAGGCTTGAGGGGAAGAGGATAGATACTGCAGTTCGATATCTGGCTGCACAGCTGGGGCTGTTAACAGGGATTTGACTTTTACCACCATGAGATCTTCTTTGAGGATTGAGGACTACTGGAGAAGAGATGATATCCATCTTAGTGGGACAGGAACATCTTTGCCAACAGGCTGGCCAATCTGGTGAGGAGAGCTTTAAACTAAGGACAATGGAGGAGGGACATCACGATGCACAGTTAAGTAAGGAAAAGTTCGGCTTTCGGGTGGAAAGCAAAGGGTGTAGGGTGATTGGAATAACAGGGTTTGACCTTTGTGTGAAGAAGCAGCTAAAAAATACAGAGATCTAGTATGAAGTAGAAAACAGGCTGTTAGAGAGTCTGTAGATAAGGATCAGAGAAGAGGCCGCTGTGGGTGGCACTGTGGAGGGAGTTTGTTATGGACCGCCTGATCAGGGCAAGGAAGTGGATGAATCTCTCTATAACCTGAGGAAACCTCTGGATCACAGATCCTCATTCGTATGGGGGTGAATACTGTCCTGGTTTTGGCTGGGATAGAGTTAAATTTCTTCCTAGTGCTGTATTTTGGATTTAGTATGAGAAGAATGTTGATAACACACTGATGTTTTCAGTTGTTGCTAAGTACCCTGTTAGTCAAGGACATTCAGCTCAAGAAAAACAAAACAAAACAAAACAAGCATTGGGAGGGAGCACAGCCAGGACAGCTAGCCCAGCTGGCCAACAGGGTATTCCATACCATGTGACATCATTTTCAGTATATGAATGTGTCGTGGTTTAACCTGGCAGGCAGCCAATACCACGCAGCCGCTCACTCACTCTCCCCCAGTGAGATGGGGAGAGAATGGGAAGGGTAAAAGTGAGAAAAACTCGTGGATTGAGATAAAGACAGTTTAATAGAACAGAAAAGGGAAAATAATAATAATAATAATAATGATAATGAAAAAATATACAAAAATGAGTGATGCACAAAGCAATTGCTTACCACCCACGCTGACCGATAACCAAGTAGCGATCGGTACTTCCTGGATCACGCCTACCCTTCTTATACTGAGCATGACGTCACATGGTATGGAATACCCCATTAGCCAGCTGGGCTGGCTGTCCTGATTAGGTTCCCTCCCATCTTGTGTACCTAGCTCAGTTAGTAGGCATGGGAGCTGTCCTTGGACTAGGAGGGCACTTAGCAACAACTGAAAACATCAGTGTGTTATCAACATTCTCCTCATACTAAATCCAAAACACAGCACTAGGAAGAAATTTAACCCTATCCCTGCCGAAACCAGGACAGTATCCACCCCTTATTCTATACCATTTACGTTGTGCTTAGGTCTCACATTTTTTTTCGACACATTTCAATTAACCACCCTATCTTTCTTTTTATATATATACACATATATATATGCACGCACAGATATCATTCCCTCGGTCTATGGACTATCCCTCTAAAATGTCCATTGAGTTCATTTAGTCCATGACTTTGAGCTCCATCTGTCATAATTCTTTCAGGGCTGGAGAGATGGTGTGTGGTGTTGGGCTGTTGCGTCCTGAAGCCAGTTCTTATTTCAGTATTGCTGTGCTTGTCGAGTTCTATCATCGTTGCACTTTGCTCAGTTTTATCAGAGTTAGTTCATTCTTCATTAATCTGGGTGATTTTCACTGCTATACCATTGATAGCAACCATAGAAATAATGATATACAATATCATATAACAATTGACATCATAAAATTCAGTTCATTGGCTATTTTCACCCAAAATCAAATCCCCTTGAGGTACACACCGGACCTCCCCATCCTTTCGCATCACCCACCAAGTGCACCCAGGTCCTTGAGCAAAAGCAATCCCAGATGGGTTTTCCCTTGCCAGAGGCAGGAGTAACCCAGACTGTCTTCCCCAGCATATTTCTTATGTGCACGACAGGGATATTATCTCCATCTACAGTACTTAAGAGTCTTGATTGGGCAGGGCCAACTCGATTGGCAGATCCCCTGGTATTGACTAACCAGGTGGCTTTTGCTAAATGTGTGTCCCAATGCTTGAATGTCCCACCACCCATTGCTCTCAGCGTAGTCTTTAGCAGTCCATTGTATCGTTCGATTTTTCCAGAGGCTGGTGAATGGTAGGGGATGTGATAGACCCACTCAATGCCATGCTCTTTGGCCCAGGTGTCTATGAGGGTGTTTTGGAAATGAGTCCCATTGTCTGACTCAATTCTTTCTGGGGTGCCATGTCACCACAGGACTTGCTTTTCAAGGCCCAGGATGGTGTTCCGGGCGGTGGCATGGGGCACAGGGTATGTTTCCAGCCATCCGGTGGTTGCTTCCACCATGGTGAGCACATAGCACTTACCATGGCGGGTTTGTGGGAGTGTGATATAATCAATCTGCCTCCCCATATTTACATTTCAACCATCGTCCTCCATATCAAAGAGGCCTTTCTCGCTTGGCTTGTTTGATTGCAGTGCATGTTTCACATTCGTGGATAACCTGTGCAATAGCATCCATGGTCAAGTCCACGCCTCGATCACGAGCCCATCTATATGTTGCATCTCTTCCTTGATGACCTGAGGCATCATGGGCCCACTGAGCTATAAATAATTCAGCCTTATGTTGCCAGTCCAAATCCACCTGAGCCACTTCAATCTTAGCAGCCTGATCTACCTGCTGGTTGTTTTGATGTTCTTCAGTGGCCGACTCTTGGATATGTGAGCATCTACGTGACGTACTTTTACAACCACGTTCTCTATCCGGGCAGCAATATCTTGCTACATGCGTCAGCCCAGATGGGTTTACCTCTGCGCTGCCAGTTGTTCTGCTTCCACTGCTGCAACCACCCCCTCAGGGCATTTGCCACCATCCATGAGTCAGTATAGAGATAAAGTACTGGCCATTTTTCTCGTTCAGCAATGTCCAAGGCCAGCTGGATGGCTTTCACCTCTGCAAACTGGCTCGATTCACCTTCTCCTTCAGCAGTTTCTGCAACTTGGCGTATAGGACTCCATACAGCAGCTTTCCATCTCCGATGTTTTCCCACAAGGCGACAGGACCCATCAGTGAACAGGGCATATTGCTTCTCGTTTTTTGGTAGTTTGTTATACAGTGGGGCCTCTTCAGCATGTGTCACCTCCTCCTCTGTGGATATTCCAAAATCTTTGCCTTCTGGCCAGTTCGTGATCATTTCCAAGATTCCTGGGCGACTGGGGTTTCCTATTCGGGCCCGTTGTGTGATCAGCGTGACCCACTTACTCCACGTAGCATCGGTTGCATGATGTGTAGGGGGAACCCTCCCTTTGAACATCCAGCCCAGCACCGGCAGTCGGGGTGCCAGGAGGAGCTGTGCTTCAGTGCCAACCACTTCCGAAGCAGCTCGAATCCCTTCATATGCTGCCAATATCTCCTTCTCAGTTGGAGTGTAGCGAGCCTCCGATCCTCTGTATCCCCGACTCCAGAACCCTAAGGGTCGACCTCGAGTCTCCCCTGGTGCTTTCTGCCAGAGGCTCCAGGTAGGGCCATTCTCCCCGGCTGCGGTGTAGAGCACATTCTTTACATCGTGTCCTGCCCGGACTGGCCCAAGGGCTACTGCATGAACTATCTCCCGTTTAATTTGTTCAAAGGCTTGTCGTTGCTCAGGGCCCCATTTGAAGTCGTTCTTCTTCCAAGTCACATGATAGACAGGGCTTACGATCTGACTGTAGTCTGGAATATGCATTCTCCAAAAGCCCGCAACGCCTAAGAAAGCTTGTGTTTCCTTTTTGCTAGTTGGTGGGGTCATGGTTGTTATTTTGTTGATCACATCCATTGGGATCTGACGACGTCCATCTTGCCATCCTAAAAACTGGATCTCCTGTGCAGGTCCCTTGACCTTACTTTGGTTTATGGCAAAACTGGTCTTCAGAAGGATTTGAATTATTTTCTTCCCTTTCTCAAAAACTTCTTCTGCTGTGCTGCCCCACACAACGATGTCATCAATGTATTGCAGGTGTTCTGGAGCCTCATCCTGTTCCAGTGCGGTGTGGATCAGTCCATGGCAAATGGTAGGGCTGTGTTTCCACCCTGGGGCAGTCGGTTCCAGGTGTACTGGACGCCCCTCCAAGAGAAAGCAAACTGTGGCCTGCACTCTGCCACCAAAGGGATGGAGAAGAAGGCATTAGCAATGTCAATTGTGGCGTACCACTTGGCTGCTTTTGACTCCAGTTCGTATTGCCTGATATTTGGCTGCCTGCCAGGTTAAACCACAACAGGGGACATTAACCCCCTGCCAGCTGCTGGAAAGGAAAATGTGGTGAAATGTAAGCTGTCAAGCTTTCTGGACAGTTTCAGGCATAACTTTTTCATTTAGATACTGGATGGGACAGCAAGAGTGACATTCAGCTGTATCTCCTGTTCACTATAAAGGAAAACTGATTGGTGGCATAATAATCAATGGAAGCCCTGGATATGGTAAGCTATGAAATAGTGGAGGGACTGGGGCTTGTTCAGCCACCACAAAAGAAAGCTGCAGGGAGACCCAACAGCAGGCCATGGTGCCTATGGGAAGGTCATAAAAGGGGCATAGCCAGGCTTTTCAAAGTGGTACACTATGGGAGGATGAGAGACAAGGGGCATAAGTTAGAATCATAGAATCATAGAATCATAGAATCATTAAGGTTGGAAAAGACCTCTAAGATCACCCAGTCTAACCATCAACTCAACACCACCATGCCCACTACACCATGTCCCTAAGGGCCTCATCTACACATCTTTTAAATACTTCCAGGGATGGTGATTCCACCACTTCCCCGGGCAGTCTGTTCCAAGGCTTGACCACTCTTTCAGTAAAGAAATTTCTCCTAATGTTCAATCTAAACTTCCCTTGGTGCAACTTAAGGCCATTTCTGCTCGTCCTATCGCTAGTTACTTGGCAGAAGAGACAAATACCCACCTCACTACAACCTCGCTTCAGGTAGTTGTAGACTGTGATGAGGTCTCCCCTCAGCCTCTTTTCCAGACTAAACAATCCCAGTTGCCTCAGCCACTCCTCATAAGACTTATGCTTTAGACCCTTCACCAGCTTTGTTGCCCTTCTCTGGACACACTCCAGCACCTCAATGTCCTTCCTGTAGTGAGGGGCCCAAAACTGAACACAGTATTCAAGGTGCGGCCTCACCAGTGCCGAGTACAGGGGCACAATCACCTCCCTGCTCCTGCTGGCCACACTATTCCTAATACAGGCCAGGATGCCGTTGGCCTTCTTGGCCACCTGAGTACACTGCTGGCTCATGTTCAGCCAGCTGTCAATCAGCACCTCCAGGTCCTTTTCCTCCGGTCAGCTTTCCAGCCACTCTTGCCCAAGCCGGTAGCGTTGCCTGGGGTTGTTGTGGTCGAAGTGCAGGACCCGGCACTTGGCCTTGTTGAACCTCATACAGTTGGCCTCAGCCCATCGATCCAGCCTGTCCAGGTCCCTCTGCAGAGCCTTCCTACCCTCGAGCAGATCAACACTCCCGCCCAACTTGGTGTCATCTGCAAACTTACTGAAGGAGCACTTGATCTCCTCGTCCAGATCGTTGATAAAGATATTGAACAGGACCGGCCCCAGTACTGAGCCCTGGGGAACACCACTCGTGACCGGCTGATTTAACTGGATTTAACTCTGTTCACCACAACTCTCTGGGCTTGGCTGTCCAGCCAGTTTTTTACCCAGCAAAGAGTGTACCTGTCTAAGCCGTGAGCCGCCAGCTTCTCTAGGAGAATCCTGTGGGAGACAGTGTCAAAGGCTTTACTGAAGTCCCAGTAGACTACATCCACAGCCTTTCCCTCATCCACGAGGCTGGTCATAGAAGGAGATCAGGTTGGTCAAGCAGGACCTGCCTTCCATGAACCCGTGCTGGCTGGGCCTGATCCCCTGGTTATCCCGCATATGGCTTGTGAGCGCCCTCAAGACGAACCGCTCCATAATCTTCCCTGGCACTGAGGCCAGGCTGACCGGTCTGTAGTTCCCCGGATCCTCCTTCTTGTAGATGGGTGTCACATTGGCAAGCCTCCAGTCGTCCGGGACCTTCCTTGTTAATCAGGACTGCTGATAAACGATGGAGAGTGCCTTGGCAAGCTCCTCCGCCAGCTCCCTCAGTACCCTTGGGTGGATCCCATTTGGCCCCATAGACTTGTGAGCATCCAGGTGGCATAGCAGGTCATTAACTGCTTCCTCTTGGATTATGGGGGGTTTATCCTGCTCTCCGTCCCTGTCTTCCAGCTCAGGGGGCTGAGTACCCTGAGGATTCTCACGTATGAGTTGGCGGCGCTCATCGAGAGGTCTTTAAACTAGCTTCGAAGGGGGAAGGGGATAAAACCAGGCTCACTAGAGAAGAGCCTAGGGGCGGCACGCCAATGTCGGGGGAGAAATCAGCAGCCCAGCTCAAGTGCATCTATACCAATGCATGTAGCATGGGCGGCAAACAGGAGGAGCTGGAAGCCATTGTGCAGCGGGGTAGCTATGACTTGGTCACCATCACGGAAACATGGTGGGATGAGTCTCACGATTGGACTGCTGCAATGGATGGCTATAAGCTCTTCAGAAGGGACAGGCGAGGAAGGAGAGGCAGTGGGGTAGCCCTGTATGTTAGGGAGTGCTTCGACTGTCTAGAACTCAATGGTAGTGATGACGAGGTCGAGTGCTTGTGGGTAAGGATGAGAGGGAAGGCCAACAAGGCAGATATCCTGCTGGGAGTCTGTTATAGACCACCTAACCAGGATGAGGAGGCAGACGAAATATTCTACCAGAGGCTCGCAGAAGTCTCCCAGTCGCTAGCCCTTGTTCTCGTGGGGGACTTCAACTTTCTGACATCTGCTGGAAATACCACACGGCAGAGAGGAAACAGTCGAGGAGGTTCCTGGAGTGTGTGGAGGATAACTTCCTGACGCAGCTGGTAAGTGAGCCCACTAGAGGAGGTGCCTCGCTTGACCTGCTGCTCACAAACAGAGAAGGACTGGTGGGAGATGTGGTGGTCGGAGGCCGTCTTGGGCTTAGCGACCATGAAATGGTAGAATTCTCGATACTTGGTGAAGTAAAGAGGGGGGCCAGCAAAACCGCTACCATGGACTTCCGGTGGGCGGACTTTGGCCTGCTCAGGACACTGGTCGAGAGAGTCCCTTGGGAGACAGTCCTGAAGGGCAAAGGGGTCCAGGAAGGCTGGACGTTCTTCAGGAAGGAAGTCTTAAAGGCGCAGGAGCGGGCTGTCCCCATATGCCGCAAGAAGAACAGGCGGGGAAGACGACTGGCCTGGCTGAACGGGGAGCTCTGGCTGGGACTCAGGAAAAAAAGGAGAGTTTATCACTTGTGGAAGAAGGGGCAGGCAACTCAAGAAGAGTACAGGGATCTCGTTAGGTCATGCAGAGAGGAAATTAGAAAGGCAAAAGCCCGGCTAGAACTCAACCTGGCCACTGTCGTGAGAGACAACAAAAAATGCTTTTATAAGTATATTAATGACAACAGGAGAGCCAAGGAGAATCTCCATCCTCTATTGGATGTGGGGTGGTACGTTGCCACCAAGGATGAGGATAAGGCTGAGGTACTCAACGCCTTCTTTGCCTCAGTCTTTAGTAGTAAGAGCGGTTATCCTCAGGGTACTCAGCCCCCTGAGCTGGAAGACAAGGACAACGAGCAGGATAAACCCCCCATAATTCAAGAGGATGAAGTTAATGACCTGCTACGCCACCTGGACGTTCATAAGTATATGGGGCCAGATGGTATCCACCTGAGGGTACTGAGGGAGCTGGCGGAGGAGCTTGCCAAGGCACTCTCCATCATTTACCAGCAGTCCTGGTTAACTGGGGAGGTCCTGGACGACTGGAGGTTCGCCAATGTGACACCCATCTACAAGAAGGAGGATCCGGGGAACTACAGGCCCGTCAGCCTGACCTCGGTGCCGGGGAAGATCATGGAGCGGTTCGTTTTGAGGGCGCTCACGAGCCATGTCCGGGACAACCAGGGGATCAGGCCCAGCCAGCACGGGTTCATGGAAGGCAGGTCCTGCTTGACCAACCTGATCTCCTCCTATGAGCAGGTGACCCGCCTCGTGGGTGAGGGAAAGGTTGTGGATGTGGTCTACCGGGACTTCAGTAAAGCCTTTGACACTGTCTCCCACAGGATTCTCCTAGAGAAGCTGGCGGCTCACTGCCTAGACAGGTATACTCTCTGCTGGGTAAAAAACTGGCTGGTCGGCCGAGCCCAGAGAGTTGTGGTCAATGAAGTTAAATCCAGTTGGCAGCCGGTCACGAGTGGTGTTCCCCAGGGCTCAGTACTGGGGCCAGTCTTGTTCAATATCTTTATCAACGATCTGGACAAGGGGATCAAGTGCTCCCTCAGTAAGTTTGCAGACGACACCAAGTTGGGCAGGAGTGTTGATCTGCTGGAGAGTAGGAAGGCTCTGCAGAGGGATCTGGACAGGCTGGATCGATGGGCTGAGGCCAACTGTATGAGGTTCAACAAGGCCAAGTGCCGGGTCCTGCACTTCAGCCACAACAACCCCAGGCAACGCTACCAGCTTGGGCAAGAGTGGCTGGAAAGCTGCCCAGAGGAAAAGGACCTGGGGGTGCTGATTGACAGCCGGCTGAACATGAGCCGGCAGTGTGCCCAGGTGGCCAAGAAGGCCAACGGCATCCTGGCCTGTATTAGAAATAGTGTGGCCAGCAGGAGCAGGGAGGTGATCGTGCCCCTGTACTCGGCACTGGTGAGGCCGCACCTCGAATACTGTGTTCAATTTTGGGCCCCTCACTACAAGAAGGACATAGGGGTGCTGGAGCGTGTCCAGTGGAGGGCAACGAAGCTGGTGAAGGGCCTGGAGCACAAGCCTTATGAGGAGCGGCTGAGGGAACTGGGGTTGTTTAGTCTGGAGAAGGGGAGGTTGAGGGGAGACCTCATCGCGCTCTACAACTACCTGACAGGAGGTTGTAGCGAGGTGGGGGTTGGTCTCTTCTCCCAAGTAACTAGCGATAGGACGAGAGGAAATGGCCTCAAGTTGTGCCAAGAGAAGTTTAGATTGGACATTAGGAGAAATTTCTTTACTGAAAGAGTGATCAGGCCTTGGAACAGACTGCCCAGGGAAATGGTGGAGTCATCATCCCTGGAAGTATTTGAAAGACATGTAGATGAGGCCCTTAGGGACATGGTGTAGTGGGCTTGGTGTGTTCGGTTGACGGTTGGACACGATGATCTTAGAGGTCTTTTCCAACCTTTATGATTCTATGATTCTATGATTCTGTGATTACTGCTCTGACTATTAAAGACTGCGGCAAAGAAGGCAGTTAAAATAAAACAGACTTGACTGGATATAAGGAGAAAATATTCCACATGTGGACAATCACTCGGTGGAACAAATTGCCCAGAGAGCCTTTGCCACCTCCATCCTTGGAGTTTTTCAAGACCCAAATGGGCACAACCTGAGCAACCTCGTCTGACCTCACTGTTGGCCTGCTTTGAGCAGCAGGTTGGACTAGAACCTCCTAAAGTCCCCTCCAATCTGAATTTTCATATGGTCCTATGATTTTATGATACAAGGCCCTGGCTCTTAGAAGGCATGCTGGACTGCTGATAGGAAAATTCTCATACATTTTTTTTTTTTTACCAAGTAGCTTTTCATTGTCATGCATGTTAAAATGAAGTTAAAGTGATGTTCATGTTTATTAGAACTAAAGGATGCTGAAGACAAGGCAGATAAACACAAGATAACTTACACCATGATCCACAATTGTGTAATCTTCCTAACAGTGATCATAGTCTATAGTGTATGATCTCAGTTTGGAGGTCGTCATAAGTGACTCTCCTAGGGATTGTCCAGTCTGACAAATACAGAGCAAAGACTGGTCCAGACACAAAGGAAGTGGTAATCAAAATAATTACTGTTGCTTTATTTAGCATACCGCTTGACTTCTAACAGAAGCTCAGAACTCTATGACCATGCAGGCTAAATTATTAGTTAACTCCACCAAGGTCGCTTTGGTATGATCACTATTAAGGTTCCTATGAAAATTAGCTCAGACTGTTTGGGGTGGGATGGTGTTGGTTTTTTCCCCCATCCGATGTCCCCTAACAAAGAGAGGCATTCAAACAATATCTAGTGATTTAGTCAGCCTTCAAAAGCACAACAAGAGCATTTTGTTTGAATAGGAAAAAAATTACAAAATGACTGCCCCTAAGACCATGCTCTTTCAGAGTTGTAAATATGCAAGACTGGAAGTCTGCAAAGGATTTGAACTTCTCCCATCAAATTCAATGAGAATTTTTTTTTTTTTTTTTTTTTTTTTACTTTTACTTCAATGACAACAACATCCAGCACAGAGCTGGATGAAAGATGAGTCCAGATTTCTAATCTGAATCTCTAGACCTAGACATTGCCTCAATCTTCCAGGCTTGAAAATATTTCTTTCTGGTTTCCTTTACCAAAAGACAGGTCTTAGAGATAGCTATTGAACCCTTTTATTCTCACCAGGGGGTCTTTACAGATGCATTGTCTGATAAGCACAGTGCAGGAGGAAGGGAAGCACAGCACAAAAGGGAGAGTGCCAAAAACTCAGCATTCACAGCAGTTGGGAACCAAAAGAGACTGAGAAGTTGCCTACTGAGTTGGAAATTATGCAAGAGCTGGGGAGGCTCACGTCCAGCTTCCTATTTAATTAACACCTAGAGAACATCAGAGACCAAAAGCACAATAACTAGGACATGCATACAGGTACAAGGCACCTACCACTTTGGTTGGTATACAGGGTGGTGCACAGGGGATCTGTAGGTGCTGCGCAATGCTGCAAAAGTTGGTGGGGCGGTAGTGGTAACTACAGTGTATGACCATTGGAGACAACACGTGCAGATAAGTGGGGGAGGAAGGATTGCAGGAAGCACATCAGAGACAGAACTATAGGGGAAAATCTCAATCTCCCTTAGAAAAAGTGGTGTCGATAGAGGCCTATCTGAATTGTGGCAGCATGAGAAACAAAGAGCAGGAACTGAAAACCTGTGAGCAGTTGCACAGCTATGACCTCATCACAAAGGATCTACCACATCAAAGAGACGTGGTAGAGTAATTTGCATGAATGAAGCACTGAATGGACACAGGCCCTTTAGGAAAAATGGGAAGGGGAAACAAGGTTGGAGGATTGTGCTCTATGCAAAGGAAAGCTCACATGCATGGATCATGATCAGAGAAGAGACCAACAAGGAGGAGGTCACAGTAGGCATCTGCTACAAACCACCTGATTGAGAAGATGAAATGGGTGAGGCCTTCTGTAAACAACTCAATGTAGTCTTCCAATTGCCTGTCTTACATGTCTTGTGGGACTTTAACCATTCCAATAACAGCTGGAAGCATGGTGGGATGCAAGCAATCCAGGGTATTCCTGGAGTGCTTTGATTTTTTTTGAGGTGGATTCTTTACGGCACTGTTAGGGAAGATGTTCTCTTGGATCTGCTACTCACATAAAATGAGGAACTGCTCAGAGATGTGATTGTCAGTGGCAGCCCTGGCTGCAGTGACTGTGAGATGGTAGAGTTTAAGACAGAGAAGGAAAATGGGGAAAGCCAGTAGGAGAATAAAGATCCTGGAGATTCCTGAAGGACAGAGAAACCTTTTACATTGAGAGTAGTTAAGCACTTGGTCAAGTGACCCAGAAAAAACCATTGCAGTCTCCATCATTGCAGATATTTGAAACTTGACTGGATAAAACCCTGACCAACCTGATCTAACCAAAGTTTGCCTTGCTTTGAGCAGGAGGTTGAATTAGAGAGCTCCAGCAGACCCTTCCATCCTAAAATATTATATTAGTCAGAGATTTGATTTCTGGAATATTCTTACATTCATGTGAAGCTTTAAAAAAGAAAAAACAAATCAAACCAAACCAAACCAAACAAACAAACACCATCTCCCTACCTTCCAAACAAACAAACAAGGTCCTATGTCAGAATTTGTTATCCAGTTATGGTATAAAACCAGCTACATAATAAATTTAATACACAAGGTTATGCACTTTGCATGTTCCAGAGAATAGTACAGAGTATGTAAGGAGAATATATGCTCAAATTTATAATTATGCTTATTATTTTGTCCATAGGAAGATTGCACTCTAAAATAATGAATCAAATCAACAGGAGTTTAATCATAGACGATAAATTACGTAAAATTCCTTCTTGGATTTCTAAATGCTTAAAAAATTAAAATAAATATCATCCCCAATATATTTTCATTATTCAGTTAATAGAAGTGCAAAATCTTAAGGGGAAATTAAATAATTGTTTTTGCCATCTAAAAATTGGACATATATCCTGTGTTTGATGACTCACCTTTAGAAAGTTGCTATTTCTATTTGTCAATAAAAGAAGTCTGAGCGACTTGTGTAGGGAAGATGTCCACCTTTTAGATGACTAAACTTAGATAAGATTAATCCCACACAAATGACTGAGGATAAAGATATTCTTCTCATATGTATTTTAGTTACGTAAAAGTGTATATTACTTAATGTCTTATCATGAAATTATTTTTAGCTATTTGGCTTCACACACTTCTCACTTCTTTTATATCATGTAACATATAAAAGTATTTCTCTACCTTGAAAGATGAAAGTTTACTTCTAGAAAGTGAACTTGTTGAGAAGTTCTATTTTGAAATGTGATTCCAGGCAGCAGTATAAATAATAGTAAGTATAATTGAATAAGATCTTTGTAAGTTTACTCAATTCCCATGGATTTTTCTGTGGGATTCATCTCACCATACTTAGATGCTGACATTAAACAGCTACTGAAAGGATGAGATGATTAGTGCATGATTTCCTTCACTCACCAGAATTTTAGCTGAGCTTTAGACATCTAAAATAAGGTAAAATGAAGGCCACTTTTACTCTTCTGCAAGTGAGCAGCCCGCCTAAAACTGTGGTATTAAACCAGCATTCAGCATGTTCTATTGTTGTGCTTATGTCTATTCCCAACATGGTCTTATAATATTTATACATATAATTTAATAATACACTTTAATATATACTATATACAACAGATATACTAAAAAGTATATTAGCATTTAATGCTTCACTATTTATGAAGCATATTCAATTTGTGTATTAACATCATAAGTTAATTCTTGTTGGAAATCTACCACAGAGTAGGATATAAACCAGCAGTATCTCTATGTTGACCAGATCTGACAGAATATTCAATCAATCAGGACATTTTAGAAGAAAAAAATAATCATTTTTACTACTTTTCCTGTCAGAATTATCACACCAATTCAAGTCTAGTATGTCTTTTACATTAAAAGGCAGCAAGTTGAGGAGACAAATTTTTACCTGTGGTACCTTTTAAAGGTTAGATTTTAGGTAAAGGTTAGTTTCTGTTTATGTGCTGTATATGTAAGTATAAGCAGATAATGGAATGGCAAAAAATGCTGATATATATCCCATTCTGGCTTTTATATACAATCATTTGGCCCCCAGTATGCACACCTGGATCCACGAATGCTAAAGCAGACCTATGTCTGCAGATATAGATGTAGTCTTATTCGCCTATCTTACAGGAATTCATTATTTTTTAGTTAGAAAGCTAGTATTATTGAACATAGAGAAAGTCTGCAATACTAGCTTAAGGTAGACACCTTCATTTTAAAGGGCTAAATGTTTACAGGATTGATTTGCTTCTAATTTTCCAATAGAATTGAATTAATTAATTTGGAAGTTAATTAACTAACTGAATTAGTTAATTTGGAATACACCATTCACATAGCTATGCCTGACTATATTTAGTTAGTTTGGAGGCCCATTATTTCCAGGAATCTGGAAATATTTCCAGATTTCTGTATCTTAGTATGATACCAAGAGGTTATGCAAAGCATCTATTCAAAAAGTCTTCACTGAAGACAAATGATAACACTTTTCTGCTTAACTTTGCAAGGCTTACCATTCTTCCAAGGGCTGCTCAAGCATATTAGCATCCAAGCCCCAATAAGCTGCAATCTCACACTCTTCTGTATGGCAAATTGTGTTTCAGCAGTTGTTTGCAGAGTATGTGCCAAACCAAAAAATTAATACCTACAGATTTTACATGCATGAAAATTGGAAAGCATGGTGCACAATCATGACTACTAGTAGTTTCACAGCATTCATTTTGTTCACTCCATTATGTACCGTGAGAAAGTAGAGAGCTTGGAGAGTTTGAACTGAACTAGAGGACCACCAGCTGCTGCAGCATCTGTAGTGTGCAATCAGAAGGATACAGTAGGATATATGAGATCATGATGTGTAGACTGTTATGATAAATATGGTGATACATGTCTGCCATGGTATTCTTTGCCATTAGCTTAGAGAAAGACTAAATATACAGCATCTTTTGCATTTAGACATAGAATGATTAATGCTTTACAAATATTACATTTAAATCTATTCCAGATTAAAAACAGGTGACATTCTGAAAGTTCCTATTTCTTTCCTTTCTAAAAAAAATCCCTCTTCTTTTTCTCCCAGTAAAGTAAGCGATAGTTGCCAATATTGGAATTTATTTTGACAGACCTGTAAGCTTGAGTGGTAGCTTGTAGCTCCATGTGTCTGGTTATTTTTACGCGCAATATAAAGGTTTTTGCAGATGGTCTTCATGTGTTGCACTAAAGTTGTAGAACATCTCTTCCAGGGGACTACAGTGCAAAAAGGTGATAAGTCAGCTAGAACCATGCTTCAAGATTCACCTAAGTTGAGCCAGTAACAAATAAGATGGGCAACATTGTTGGGTGCTGAAATTTTTTTTTTTTAACCACCTGATGCCCTGTGTTGATTAAAGTCTCCTATATTGTGTGTAAGAAAATTCAGCATGTCACTAAGCTAGTATTCAAAGCAGCTAGCACGCTGACTGGGAAGCTGATTCAGGTTACATATTGTGGGAAGAGAATGAATCGGCATATCCTAAATTCTCTTCCTTATGGAACTTAGGAGCCTGGCTTGTCTTGCTCTTCCTTTGATGGATGGATTGATGTCCATCTTGACTAACAAATATTCTATGCTACATTTGCAAACAGTTTTAAGACTTTCCTTCCTAGGCAAGTATATTAAATAATGAGCTGTAAGATTACTCTTATTTGTGTTCTCTATATCTTTATTTATCTCCTAATTCATCTTTCATTCTTTTTTGAGAACTGAAATATTTTTTTAGAATATTTATGGAGTGCTTCATCTATGAATGGTCCATATAATGATGCTGAAGTATTCATAAGGAATACTCTAAAACAGAAGTGAGTAACTGTATTTATGTTGCTTAGAAGCTGTGTAACTGTAATAAGTGTTAAAATGCTGTATAAAAGCAAGAAGCACTCTCCAGACAGTTTTTGAAAGACAATGGCCATTGCAGCTTCATACTGTGTACAACATAATTGGTTATTTGTGCACAGGGCATGCCCAGTAGGTTGAAATCTATGAGCTTCTTTGTAGATGAATGCCCAGTTTCTGGGCATGGACTCTAGTCATTATAGAGTACTGAATTCTTCTGCCTGTCAAGGTGAAACACTTCTGAGCATGTATGAAAAGAGAAAATTTGACACCTGAGACATTTCGTAATGAAAACTTGAGTTTTCTATGGAGCTTAATTTCCTACATTAACAGCTGTAAATTTTTCAGGATCACAGTTTTGTTCTTAGATATTTAAATTAGATAATCTTACATATCTGCTAAGCTCTTACTGTAGGAACCTAAACTTTCAGGCATCCCACTGATTTTTTTTTTTTTCTCTTCTCCAACACCCAGATGATATTCTTCTATGCAAATGTTCCTTGTGCAAATGCACAATCAGGTTTTTGTTGGTGGTTTTTTTTTTTTTTTTCCTTCTTCTTCTTCTGTTAATCCTGGTTTTAGCTATTTTTACTTACATCCAGAAACGTGGTGGAAATATATAAGCACTGATAAGCTGAAAACTGACTAAACCAAATGGGACTTTTAATATCCCTGCTGTTATAATCCTGTATTGTCTAAGCAATCTGGAGGAATGAAAAACATAGAAGCATGGCCAGCTTTAAATTGTTATGAGATTTATGCCAATCTAAGAGTGATAATAGTTAGGCCTTAACAAACACCTTTATTTGATAATTGCTGCAGCTTGTAATATACTAAAGATTTAATAAATTTTTATTTTCAGAAAAAATCTCAGTATGTGTATGATGTTGCAACTTCTCCTGCTTCCACCTCACACTATCTCTATAATTTTTTTTAGCAAAGATGACAGTTTCAAATTGTCCAATTTATTATTCACAAGACACTAGGAAAAGAAATCTGTAAATTCTCAATAATTACTTAGACCTTTGAATCCTCTGCTATTTTTATAAAACACTGTACTATGGCCAGAGTATCTTTGCATGAAATAGTCTTACAAATCATCCTGTTTTCCTTGTGTAATCTTAAAATCAAATGATTACAGTAGAACTTTTTGAGTGTGCATATCAATACTGCAACTTCTGAGCTCACTTTTTCACAGGCCTTTATTTAACAGTGTAGACATACTCAGTGAGTCTAACCTACTCTCAGTCTCCTAGAGACTGAGGCTCTAAGACTGAGACTAGAAACTTTCAATCTCTCATTTCTTAAATGTGTGAACTCTGCTTCAAAAGCAGCTGGAAGCAATTTCCCTGCTCTTCCAGCAAACAGCACTACTACTTATTTCTAGGTTACTGCCACTTAACAATTTTGTTTGGGATCTGCTTCTAATTTGGAATGCAGTTTTATTCTTGGCATTATATACCTTCCCATTCTCATGCCAGCACTGTTCATTTGCTTATATTGGTCTTTCTTCCCTGGTGTTAATTCTGCAGCTATATTTATAGACAGCAGTCATGTTTTCTCTCCACCTTTGTTTTTCCAGTTTTAACAAAACAAGTATTTTTTGGGCCGTGACTACGTTGTACTGTGGATGATGATGCAGAAAGCACTGAAGTTGCTATTGGCTGAAACTTCTCCAGAACCAGAAGAGCACAGAATCACAGAATGGTGGAGGTTGGAAGGGAACTCTGGGGGTCATCTGCTCCAACCCCCCTGCTCAAGCAGGACCACCTAAAGCAGCCCGCCCAGCATGATGTTTACAACTACCTGAAAGGAGGTTGTAGTGAGGTGAGTGTTGGTCTCTTCTCCCAAGTTAACTAGCCATATCACGAGAGGAAATGGCCTTAAGTTGCGCCAAGGGAAGTTGAGATTGGACATTAGGAAAAATTTCTTTACTGAAAGAGTGGTCAAGCCTTGGAACAGGCTGCCCAGGGAATTGGTTGAGTCACCATCCCTGGAAGTATTTAAAAGATGAGGTGCTTAGGGACATGGTTTAGTGGGCATGGTGGTGTTGGGTTGATGGTTGGACTGGATGACCTTAGAGGTCTTTTCCAACCTTAAGGATTCTATGATTCTATGTCCAGATGGATTTTGAATATCTCCAAAGAGGGAGACTCCACAACCTCTCTGGACAACCTGTGCCAGTGCTCAGTCAGCCTCACAGTGAAAAAGTGTTTCCTGATGTTCAGAGGGAACCTCCTGTGTTTCTGTTTGTGGCCATTGCCTCTGGTCCTGTCACTGAAAAGATAGTATCAGAAAGTTACATCATTATATGAGGGTACTGAGGTGCTCAAGAAAGTAAGCTCTGATCCACAAGCACAGTGCCAATCTGAGAAAACAAACCTATTTTCAGAGTTAATACAATGTCTTCAAGAGTATGTGCATCAATGTACTATAGGCCATTTTTGGGGTTTTAGCAAAATTTTGGATGTAAATCAAATGCTGCTATCTGAAGTTAAGGGCGTCAAAACTCTATATGAATGAACTGAGAGTGTGCATTTAAAATTTTGAAACGGTGCTAATTCACCTACATACTTTTCTAAAGCCTTTCTTATTGTGTCTTTTGAGAGAGGACATTGTTCATTCCTTTTCAAGTTGCCTTACCAGCTTTTGTGTTTTTTTTATTTTTTTTTTTTTTCTTACATTAAGTACAGGACAGAGTATGAACTTTACAACTCAGATTTCTGTAGAATTATGAACAGATAAGTACAGCTCTGTGCTGACATTAGCAATAAGAACCTCCTCTTAATTGTGTCTGCTTCATGGGTTTTTTTGTTTTTATTTGGATTTTGGGAAGTGTAGGGACTTTCAAGAATGTCTAAGTAACATAAGAGCACAGGTCCCTGTATATCCTTTAAGAAGTTTCTGCATCATATTTGGGAAAAAAAAATACCATGGAAATGATACGTGGAAAATAATTCTAAAAGAGCTTATTAGCTGAGGTCTTACATAACACTTCAGAATTTAGGCAACTCCATCGCAATTTATTGATATCTAACCTCTGTCCATTGAAGTCCCAATATGCACCTAATTTGGGTGCATATTGTTGCTTCCTGACTCGCACTTTCTCAAGAGCTTTTTTTCATGCTTTGCAGACTTTTTCAGTTTACCAAAATGCCAAAAAACTAGTATGATAAAGGAAAAGCTGGTGCAAAAAAAGTGAAAGGAATATTGAGGTGGAGAGAGGACTGTGTTAGCTGAACAACAAAGGGTTAGGCAAATGCAGAATATCAATATTGGTATCATTCAGTGGCTTAATTCCCTTTTCTTTCCTCCAGTTGTTCATAACTTAATTCATTTCTCTAGCCCAGCAACCCAGTAAACATAACATTGCCATTACTAATTGTCAGCTACAGGCTTAGTATTAAGTCTGCAAGGCCTCAAGCCTGAGACTTGTCAGGTTTTGTCCGAGCTTTTCTTGACCTGTCTGGAGTTTTGTTTTTACTTGATTTAACTGAAACAACATTTTTTCTAATTAACAGGTGGTCATGCTTAATTTGTTATAAACATATTTTTTATATAGATAGCGGTAGCAAGTAGTTATTCTGTGTAAAACAGTGTTTATGGCTCTAACAGATATAGATGTAGCATAGGGAAATAAATGCTTGGCATGATAGCAAGGTCCTTGAAAGTAAGGTCATATCTTGCAGTAGAAATGAGAACAGGCATGGCATGATAAGATGGGAGGCACAAGTTGTTACTGGAGATGCAAGCCTATGAACAGCTCACCAGTCAGTGAAAGAAATAGGAACTGGACAAAAGCAGTTATAGGAATAGCAAGAGAACAAAGAACAAGCATTCAACATATGTGAAATGCATCTGGTATACTAAATTTGGATGCAACGTGGAGATGCAGACCAGCAAAGAAAGGTCAAGGTGTAAAAGTGTGTTAGACAAATAATCCAAAGTAAATCTTAGAGGGAGGAGGAAGAAGAAACAATCATACACATCTTACTCCTTCCAGCAAAAGACACTTATGACTTGCTGAAATTTCCCCCTTCCTGTATGATGATGACCGGTAGCGTAAATTCTTGGTACCTGGAGAGGGTACCATAAGTGTAAGCATAACACTAGAGGAAAGATAACAGTAACTAGGAAGTGTGTCTGTAGCATTTTTAACCAAATTATTGTTATTGAGACTTCTTCTACAATAGTATACCTTCTTTTCTTTTTTTTTTTTCCTTTTTTTTCCTCGTTTTTGTATTAACTATATTTGGAATAATAATAATTCTCTAACTAAACTGTAAAGATTTTCATTACACTAAGAATAAATTGTTGACTTTCCTTCTTGGTGTGTTTTCTTCTTGCCCATAACAAGATTTTAAGTGTGACATTTCCTACACATATGCACATATTGTTATTTGAGATGTCCTGTGGTGTTCAACCTGGCTTCCAGCTGCTGCTCTGTAAGAGCAAGAGACCATCATGTGTTATGCATCAAATTTATCAGCTCCACTTGAATGCTTTCCATCTCTTGGGGCAGCCAAAATGGCACTAAATACCTATGTATGGACAATTGGATTAAGCCTTCTGTCTTTAGACTGCATCTTGGGAAACAAATACATTTAGTCTGGGAAAATACTATCTTTCCTATGAAATTTCAGTAGTTTTAATCTTCTTGATACTCCTGAAATAAGAAGATTTCTTTTTAATCTTTTACAGATGAGCAACGTTATTGAAATAACAATGGTAATCGTCTTCTCAGTTATCTTCTATTCTCTAAAAATTAACCATTTTAAAAAAAAAAAATATTTTAGATACCTTTGAAAGCCAAAGGACAAAGATAGACACCCCAGAGGACATTTCTCTACTATCCTATCCCATTCCAAAATTAATTTGCAAGATATGTGGGAGGAATTACCCTCAGCAGAGGTAGCCTAGATGACAGACTTAATCCAGATGCTTGCTTAAATAGCTCTTTCAACTACGTATAGCAAATTTTAACTATTTAATTAAAATGATGAATTTGAAAGACTAGTGCTTGCACAGACACAGATATAAACAAAGATGTAGATCCAAATCCCAAAAATGTAGATAAACTAGGAGATGGGTGACTGAATAGGCATGTACTTAGGAATATTCTACCTGAAAATTCTTTAAATCATCAGGCAGCATGTCATATGCTAGTGATTAAAAAACAAACAAACAAACAAAGAAAACCCCAAACCTGCTTAAAATACTATCTGTTGGAAAAAATAAAAAAGAGATATGAAGTGACATATGTGTACAAATAAGATAAGGTAATTTCGAAGGGATATGAATTTATTTTCTCCATTTTCAGTAAAGATAATTGTATAGATCCCAGACATAAAGGTAGGATAATCAAAAAAGATTAATGCAATTAGGTGGAGGGATCAAGTAATCTCCATCCCTGGATTCTGAAAGAACACGAACATGATATTTGAGGTCTGGTAATTAACATTTTTAATAAATCTATAAAGTCAAGCTTATCACCCGAGAATAGCAAATATATTGAGTATATCTCAAAATAAATAAAAAGACATCTGGCTAAACTTACATATCTGACCTCAATGTTATACAAGACCTTAAATCAATTTTTTAATAAAAGTATGATTACATATCTGAAGATAGACAAGCAATGGGCTAAAATAAAATGAGTTAAGCAAAGATAGATTTCACTAGATTGTCTGGCAACTTTCTTCATACAATAGCAACTTTATAGACTACTAAAATGCATTTGATGTCACGTATCTGAGCATTACTAATGCATATTTTGCTAAATAAGAAACTACTATTTATACTAGAGACTGACATTTACTAATTTCAGTTATGGAGGAGTTACAAAGTGAATAAGGAGCATGCTCAAAGGCAAACACTATCAGAAAATGTTGAATGGGAGATTATGGTGCAAAGAAATTATTTGTGTTGAGAATCAGTTGTTTTTGAAAATAGTCTTGATTTTCGTCTTTTATTTTCTATAATGAACATTCATTTGCTAATGACTAAAGTTTGAGAAGAATCATAAATATGGACAGGAACTGGGTTATTAAGTGGATGGATTTATATGACACTGAGGACCAGAATAACAGAAGCAGAATGAACTTTATTCAGAAAATAAGAGATGATGAACAATGAAACCATATGGGAGATGGGAATTTTTTTTGTTTGCAAATGATGAAGTGGAAAAAGAACAGGCTATCATAATGTGCTTCTGAAAAAATAATGTAAAGCAATTGGAAGAAAGGAAACAGATCCCAGAATGTATCAGGAACAGAATTGTCATTAATGTGTTAGTGTGATCATAAAAACTTGTGAAACCTCATCTGAATAATCATATAATTCTGGTAATTTCCTTGATGAAAAAAATAACCAAAACACATGCTGAGAATGACTATGGGGAATAGTAGAGTGGAAATCAGAAGAATTTAGAAGAATTCAGTTTGAGTGGTCTGGCAAAACGAAGTCTAACAAAATTACATCAAGAGTTATAGATAAAGGAAGGCAAAGAGCCATGTAAGCAAAGAGCAATTTCTTTCAAAGAACAGACATGTATAAATTGATAATAAGTACATTTGGATGGGAAAATCACACACATACACACACACACACACACACACACAAATCTAATCCTCATAAGTACTTTTCCTTGGACGATATCTGATGATAGAAAAGTTAGAGTAAAAAAAGATGCTTTGAACATGAATATCAAAAAAGTTGGTAAACTTATGAAAAAGGATGATAGAACATGGTTACCTGTCAGAGTAGGATACTGAGGAGGTGTCTTTCAATCCTACTATTTCCAAAATATTTATCTGTTCAGATGCCCTTCCCTTCAATTAATGCTGATGTACAGACAGAACACAATGGGCTGAGGAACCAACATTCAGGCAGAGATGTATATAGAATCAGGAATTTAATTTAATTTAATCAGATTTAGTTTAATTTAATTTAATATAAAACCTACTAGTTCAGCCTCATGCTCCTAAAAATTATCATCAACAGTTCCTATTGTTAAGGAGATACTTCTTGTATGCTAGCAGTTTACATTTTATAACAGTTCAATATTTAGCAAGGATTATATAAAAGCGATTTCTTATTACCATGTCTTTGTACTCAGAAACATAGTCATGCTCCTTGGTCCTGTTAAGGCTACAGATTTGGGTTATAAGCTTTGAATTTTTCAATGGTGAAACCTCATTGGGTATAGATGTTTTGTCGGGGGGCTGCCCATTTATGAACACGTTTATGAACGTTACTTGAACATGTTTGTGTGCTTCTGTGTGCAGGGTTGGTTGGGGTTTTTTTCAGTGTCTTAAAACATGTGTTGATTTTTTTGTTTATTTGTTATTTTTCAGTTTTTATTCTGGATATTCATGTTGAAATATGTGGAATAAACAATGATCAATTAATTATTTTTGCAAATAAATTATACTACGGACTTTTTTTTTTGGTAAAAATTATATAGATATTGCTGTATGCTTAATTTGCACTCACAAATGCTGATTTCAGATGGATTTTTCACGTAGACAATTCCTAGCTCAAATGAAAATACAAGTTACTTTTATTTTTATGAAATTGTAGTTCATGGAAAGCACTGTAAAATCTTTTGCAACAGCACTTATTTTACATTACATAACTGACAACTTACATGGTAAGTGGTCAGGGTGCACTCAATTGAGTGAACCACAACAGATTTGTTCACAGTATGTAAGTACAATATAATGAAGATTGTCAGCAAAAGCACAGCTTACAATTACTTTACCATCATCAGCATTATCTAGCATGCACTGTATTACAGGGGCTACCACTGACATAGCTAACGTTAAGAATGTATTTGTGTTTCTTTTAAAATCCATATATTAATAAGGTTGTAACAAAGCTGTTCTAAAATTACTAGAGACTGAAACTTAACAGAGGAAGTTAAAAGAGAATTCTTAATAGCAAATGAGTGTTAGTTTAGAAAAAACTTCATAAACATTTGAAGTTTATGGTGCAGTTCCTTTGTTTTCTGCTTGCTTTCTACTGATTTTCTAGCGTGCATAAGAAAAAACCCTAATATTATTCCTTTAGCATGACCACGATTTTTATTAATCTCCCATGGTACACCTCTCATCAAATCTATTATTCATGAAGGACACTGTAAAAAATAAGTTTAAATGTTCTGACATTTCTTGAATTCTTTCCTAATTATAATTTCTTAGAGAAATTATCATTTCTCTTCCATCACTCCCAGCAACATGAAACTATTAAAATAACACAAGGTGTAGTCAGCCAAACACTATTTGGCTTGGAGAATCAGTTGGACAAGAGGTTCTGCAAGTGGAAAAGTGGTCATTTTTCACTAAGATCCTCAAACTTATTGAAATTAAGTGGAACTAACTATAGAACTAAATATAGGATGCTAAGAGTGAAAAAAGTTATTTCACAGTTAAGATGGATACTGACAGTTGGGACACAAGGACCAGATCCAAAGAATAACTTAGTATCTCAAATGGGCAAAGCATTTAAGTCCAATATTTAAATTCTTTTTTTGGATATTGCCTAAGCACAAAGACATATACATTCCATAAACTTTTTGTGTAGAGTTTGCACATTTCAGTTTTTAACCTAAGAATTGCTGAGAGGTTTAGAGTTGTCCTTTCATCACTAGGGCTCGAGTGATTCAACAAAAATCACCATTCAGTGTCTGGCTCATGCTTGCAATGAGTGGAGATCTAGAAGATAGAAACAGAATTAATCCCATTTGATTTTAGAAAAAAAAAACAAACCTATTGGTGACTCCATCTATGGTTAAGTGAGAAAAACAGGTACTTCCAGAGAACAATTTATCCTAAGATAAAGACTGCACTGCTAAGACAGGATGCAATCTGGAATTTATTATTTTTCTTCTTTCATTATGAAAGGATTTTCTAGATGTAGTCCTTCCACACTGAGTTACTTTGTTTCAGTACCTTTTGCTGTGTGCAATTACTCTGCAAGCATGATATACTTAAAATTGCTTAAAATTATTAGCTGATGCAAAAAAGACAGCAAGGTTTCTAGGAGGTATGAGGCTAAAGACTAACATGGAAACCACCCTGGTAAGATAAGCAAGGGGTCTTTGCTGGCCAGGTAAGCATCAGTCATGAGGTGAAGGGTTGGTCTCTGCTGCTCCCTGGAATGGATCATATATGCTTATGTATTTGTTTGTTTGTTTTTAAATTGCACATATTTTGCAGGCAATTGTCTTAGACTAAATGCCTAATTTAAAATGGGTAAAATTAGTTGAGATTAATCCCACTGCTTGTTTTGGATGTCCTTTGGAAATCCCTCTGCGGAAGTCCTCTGAAACATTTAACATTGCTCCCAGACTACATACAGTGCTTGTAAGTAAGGCTTAATGGATCATTGTTCTCACAAGACACAAGTGTGATGAACATTAATTTTGGTTTTAGTAGGTTCATAACTTCCTTTCTACCTCTCTAGCGGGGATCCTAAACATCAGGCCCAAAATAAGCTGGGTAGGAATTCTTGAGGACTCATCTTTTTGATGATGTAGCACTTCACTGTAAAAGAAGTTTTGGAAGCATTTCAGGGCTATGAAGGAAGAAGCTGTTTCACAGTGGCTAGGACACATAAAAGGAATTGTGGGTTTAAGCCCCTTCTTCACTGGCTATTTCTGTTTTATCCCATAATTGTTTAATGTAAAATACAGAAACAACTCTCTATTCTCTCAACAGAGAGAACTCTTATACATCTGGTGTAAGTGGAATATAAGTAATTAGCCTTCTGCATCTGTTGTACCCTCTAAACAGCTGCTCCAGGAACTCACACATCTGTTTGGGGCGCCTTATTCTAATCTTCTGACTGAATGTGTTCTTACAGATCATTGTCCTTCAGATGAAAAAGCTTGTCTCATTTCCTGATTTTACACCCTGATATGGAAAGAAAGCTCATGTCTGCTTAACCTTCATTCTGCTAGGCTAAATAAGTTGAGCTGTCCTAGTGTAGTCTTACACAAGGAGTTGACTTTCTCCAAGTCAATTTGGTAGCCCTTCTTTGTACTAGCTCTGCTATGAATTCATCGCTTCTGGACTAAGGTGACCAAAATTATATAGTTTTTTTTAATCTCTTTTAACTCTTACCCTAACTCTAACTCTTTTTCTGTTCATTTATAAAGCCAGGAACCTTGAGTGTGTATTTATGCAGCATTTACTGCAAGCCCCTCATGTAGATCTAATAAATTGATACTATCATAAAATAAAAGGCGTCTGACATCATTTATATAGTATCAATCATGTCATTGCACCTCCGCAGTTCTCTTGCTCCTTTCTGTTCTGATTCTCTAAATAATTCTTAGATAGAAAATATTTTTTCCTTTACTATTAATTTTATTTATTTGATTTTATGTAAGAGGACCTAATTTATCTCTTTTTTGTATCTTTTTTTGTTCAAGACAGTTTTTCTTATTTTTGTGAAGAAGTCTGAATTGTTTCCATTTGAAGTGCAAATGCTTCTTACTATTATTTCCGTATTAAATAGGTCTTTTTGTTAGAATTATATCTGCCCTTTGAGACAATCTTATGATGGACTGAAAAAGTGTGTTCTTTAATACAATGCTCTTCTGCTAATAGAGCAAAGTTAAAGTTCAAATGTTCATCCTACTCAGTTTCATTTAGAAAAGTAAAATTTGTTTGCTTTTTTTTAGTAGAAATTAAGAAGGTTTTTTATAGGGTTTCACTGTTCTATTTATGTTATTCCACTACAGACTTCTTTAGCTCTTCTACACAATTTCATGTAAATAATACTTAAATTATGCTAATTGGTTCTAGAACATCAATATGTCAAGTGCACAGTAGCTCATGATCAGAAAATGTTTTCATGATTGGTATAATGACTACTAAGTTACAGAGACTACAAAATATCTAGCTATACACATAGCAAAAAAACTATACTATAACAAAAATCCCAAAACCTACCTATATATATAGCCATTGTGGTAAAGCTATTCTATTGGCTTTACCGATTAGAAAAAAACAAACAAACAGACAAAAAAAAACCACAAAAAATGCTAGGTTGTTAAAGTAAGCATTCAGAAATTAAGACAACAAAAATTTTAAGTTCCCAGTCAATTTTTTTTTCCTTTTTGTCTACTTAAGAGATTGTATTGAAATTATTAAATACTATTTCCACTGTTTTACAAAGTAGGTGGGAAGAAGGAAGAAATTGAAAACTGTTAGAGTAAGACAAGAGTGATTTTGATAAATCTTTATGTGGTAAAGATGTAGTAGCTGAGAAAACAAAGGGATTTATCTAACGTAATTTGTGCAGGTAAAATTTAGACTAGGAAGAAACTCCTTGATAATAAAGAGAAAACAAACACCTCCAGAAGATGATTCATCTCATCTGGAACAGGTTTGGTGAATAATACTTTGGATGTGACTATCTCTCTCTACTGATCAGAAATAAAGCTCCAAGAATTTGCTTTAATTGCAATATCTAGTTTAGATTAGATGGCTCTCAGCCTAAGAGAGGTTACGATATGAACTGGGTAATATTTCAGATAAAAATAATGCTATGTGACTGATTCATTCAGATTACTGTAAATCCCTTGAATTCACACTCACTTAAGGCTATCCAGATGCAATCAGAATGCTGAAAAAGTTTTTTCAGCATCATTTCATGCTCTAGGAGGATGAAGCTAATAAAATATATGATGGTCCCAGTACAAGGGTAGTTCTCATGCTGGGGTTGTTTTGTGCAAGTGGATGTAGACCTGCGTTACCATGAGGGCTGATGACATAGCCCTCAGACAGATGTCTCACAGACAGATGACAAAGTCTTTGGGAAGAAGGTATTTCAGGGTTAACACCCTCCAGGTCTGGGATCAGTTTCGCTTTCAGTGATTCCCCACAGTGGAGTGTTACAGTCTCCTGCAAATTATCATTACTAGTCCTAGAAAACTCTTCCCTCTTCATTCTTCAGGTTCTACAGATTGTGTCCTGTGGACCTTGGCTCTCTAAATATGTTGTCATGTGGCTTCTTGTATCACAAATATAGGTCACGCCTGAGTAAAATTGAAGACAATTATAGGAATGGGCAAGATAGTTACCATCAGAATAAGAATTTGTTACCAGGTTATGCACCTTTAATGTCCAGGTTTTCACTGCAATTAGTTCTCATTTTATGAGAATCAAGTATTTTAAGTTGCTTTGTCCCTGAGATTACACCAATAAATGGGTATTTGCCAGCCAAGACAGAATATATTTATCATATATAACACCTTCAAATCTAATTCTAAAAATTGACTAGCTGAGCTCCTCACAAATCTCAGCATACCTCCCATCCTGACAATGAAAATTGAAAACATTTGTAAATATAATAATTTTAGGTTTGTATCACTACCACAGAAATGCAAAGAAAGGTGAGAAATTTGCTGTCGCATAGGGAGAGAAACAACTGTGATACATTAAGTACTTTTTTTCCCCCCTTATGTACTCTATACCTCTCATTACTTCAATTTATCACTATGTTTTTAATTTATTTAAATTCCCACAGAATACTCAAACATTCTGCAAATGACAGCTAACAAAATATATGCTAATAGATACTTAGCCATTTAACACACAGTGAATTTATGTCTCAATAGTTACTTATTTTTAAACCTAAGCCATATTTATATTCCAGAAAAGGCTAGCCCTTTTCTGTCTCCCCAATGCCTAATTATCAGTTGAAAGGATGGAGGTTTGTACTGGGTTTGGCTGCAATAGAGTTAATTTTCTTCACAGAATTTTCTTCACTACGGGGCTACGTTTTGGATTTGTGCTGGAAACAGTGCTGACGATAACACAGGGATGTTTTTATTATTGCTGAGCAGTGCTTACACAGAGTCAAGGCCTCTTCTGTTTCCCACACCACCCCACTAGCGAGGAGGCTGAGGGTGCACAAGAAGTTGGGAGGGGGCACAGCTGGGACAGCTGACCCCAACTAACCAAAGAGATATTCCATACTATATGACATCATGTTCAGCATATAAAGCTGGGGGAAGAAGAAGAAAGGGGGGGATGTATGGAGTGATGGAATTTGTCTTCCCAAGTAATGGTTAGACATAATGGAGCCCTGCTTTCCTGGAGATGGCTGAACACCTGCCTGCCGATGGGAAGGTGTGGGAAGTAGTGAATGAATTCCTTGGTTTGCTTTGCTTGCATATGCAGCTTTTGCTTTACCTGTTAAACTTTATCTCAATCCACGTATCTTTATCTCAACCCACAGGTTTTCTCACTTTTACCCTTCTCATTCTCTCCCCCACCCCACCAGGGGGGATTGAGTGAGTGGATGTGTGGGGCTTAGCTGCCTACTGGGGTTAAACCACAAGGTTTTTGTTAAATCAGACAAATCACAGAATAGTAGTCTGGATGCATTACCTTCCATAGAGCAATACGTTCTTCAGAAAGTGACAAATATTTGTCGTCTGGACTTTTGGATATTTGGAGAGACCCATTCTGCTTGGAAGACTAGAGGATAATAAAAGGGTAGAAGTGAGATTTCTGTGGATGGAAGAGGATGGAAGACAGGAGACAGAAACTCTTTTTACTAGAAGATCAAAACAAGACTTTGAACTGGAGTTGAGTGATGAATAGAAACTAAAACATTAAACAAAACTAATATCATAAAAACATGAAGAATTGTTTAGCCTTGAGAAGGCAGCTGGGGGGATTTGTTGGATTGCTGTTTATGCTAATAAACTGGCTGGGAAGAAAAAACAAAGACATTTCATCTTTGGTGGCTTCTCTAACTGGGAAAAGTGAAACCAGCAGAAGCTGACAGTGCTATGATAAGATCCTCTTAGAGTCCCTTCAGTGACGTCTGCAAGATTAACTGCAGGTTTTGTGCTTCATTTAGGAAAGAATTGGGGGGGAAATAATAACTTCTTGAGTAATCAGTCTATGTGTAAGTGTATTCAAAACATAGTGGATTAAAAAGTCCTTTGCAGCTGAGATGCCTGAAACAATTATTTTACCACGAAGCATAAGTACCTTAAATTTAGAAAAGAGGACATTGAAGGTTTGCCTTCTGAAGGAAGAGGTAGTTCCTAACACTTGTTTAAAAGCAAATGTCCTTGATAGAGGAGCCATTCCTTATGTTAATCATCATATTGCTCATTCTGTGCAGGTCTGGCTCTATTCCTCTGAGACAAAATCGTTTTTTCACTCCTCACCACTTTCCTCTCTCTCTTACGAATTCCCACTAGAGTCCCTTGAAGTAGCCTCTTGACAGTTCTTTTAAGTGAATCTTGATCACTGAGTATCATTTAATGTCATTAGAGCATCTCTTCATATAAAGATACACTTCCACATTGCAGATGTGATTTTTTCTTTTTTTAATGTATTGTTTTCTCTTCATTCTTCTCCAGAATGGGTGGGGTTTTGGTTTTTGTCTTCTTTTTTCTTCATAAAGATTTATGACTGACCCGGAACTCTGAAAACAAACCATTAATCCAGGAGAATGTGGGAGATTACTGATTCCTTCAGAAAATTTAAATAATGTAATGAAACAACAATTGAATCTTAAGACTAGATTGTTGTTACAAAAGTTACTGATGCATCACCTATTCAAGCTTCTTAAAGCTAGCTTCTTAAAAACTGCAGTGTCATCAAAAGCCATTCTCTGTTAAGTGGAGCTTTCTACTTGATTTGGGTTTCTCAAGATGACAGAGGGAAAAGTTCCTGTAAATCATATGTCTTAAGTTTTGTCCTCTTTATATGGCTAGGTCAGCATGCTAAATGAGAGCTGTAGTAACACAAGACCATATTGATATTCAAACGTGGTGTCCTGGTTTAGCAGGAAGTGAAACACCACACAGCCACTCGTGCGCTCCCTTCCCCCACAGTAAGATGGGGGAGAGAATCGGGAAAAGAAAAAAAGTAAATTCTTGGATTGAGGTAAAGACAGTTTAATAGAACAGAAAAGGAAGGGAAAATAATAATAATAATAATAATAACAATAATGATGATGATGATGATGATGATGATGGTAGAATATATAAAATGAGTGATATACAATACAATTGCTCACCACCTGCCGACCTCTGCCCAGCCCATCCCCAAACAGCGATCGCTACTTCCCGGACCACGCCTCCTAGTTTATATACCGAGCATGACATCGTATGGTATGGAATACCCCATTGGTTAGTTGGGTTAGGTGTCCTGGCTATGCTCCCTCCCAGCTTCTTGTGCACCTGGCAGAGCATGGGAAGCTGAAAAATCCTTGACTAGTGTAAACACTACTTAGCAACAACTAAAAACATCAGTGTGTTATCAATATTTTTCTCATACTAAATCCAAAACACAGCACTAGGAAGAAATTTAACTCTATCCCAGCCAAAACCAGGACACGTGGAAAAAGGCCCAATCTCTTCGATCCCCTTTTTATGTTCATGTTGCTGCAACTTTGTACTTGTGGTGGTGCATTTCCTGCCCCCCCCTCCTAAGCCGCTTGTTGATCTCAGAAATTTCCATGAAACCTCAGCGTTGGTGTACTGAGTCTGGTGGTTGAGCGCTCCTTGATTGTATCAGAAACTCTGCATAGCTGAGCTCGGAATGTACTCCTACTGCCTGGCCCAGGTGTCAAGTAGAACAACACTGAAACCCTCAGAATTTTTAGTAATTACCACCTGGGACTGTGGCCAGGATGGAAATTTACAGATTATTAAAGCCAATCATCTTGCGAACCTATAAACAGTGTCCTAAGTGAGGCCCTTTAAGCTCTCCTGGACAGCAGCGGGCTGTGCTGAGCATCTCCCTCTGAGTGGGACGCCTCTCAGAGCTCGCGACCTCTCGGGTCTGCAATATTTGGAGGACCGTCGCTGATGACAGGACCTGGGCTGAACCCCTTCTCTCCTTGAAGCTCAACCCTTCCCCCATTGAGAAAGAAATGCCTACACATTCGACGTGAATATTTCTTCAATGAAATCGAGGGGAATTTTTAACAGGTATACCTTCTGTACATATATATATATATTTCGGTCTGTCTGTATGTGTGGACTAACAGTAAGCATAATCTGTAAGTAAGTCATGATTATAGTAGACTCTACTAACACTTACTTCGTAAATATTAAATTAGTTAATGATTAAGTGCTACTAAAGTTTGTTAATGATTAGTTGATGATTAAGTGCTGCTAAACACATATAGTCCCAAAGATATAAACCCTTAGATGATTTTCCTTTATATGTTTCATCTGTGTAATAAGTAATAGAGTGAACCTTGGCATTGAATTCTGTTAGGTCACACCTTTATAAATCTCTATTAAAATCACTTTCTGTTAATATCTTTGATGGTGATTCTTTAAGCAGCCTCTAAACCACCCATTCACGACAGTGCTTCCCTCAGATTACCAGTACCAAATACTTTGTTTGGTGGGCTGCAAAACAGTCCTCTCATTCCCTGCGCAACTACTCTGGCATCCTCTGAATGAGGATTCAGGGTGAGATACTTCAGAAGTGAGAAACTGGGGTCTTCATCAATGTATGCAAGGAATATACCAAGTTTATTGCTAAAGGTTTTCTTTTTTTTTCACAGTAACAAACCCATGGGTTAGAAAGGACCACCAAATCTGATAATAAACTGAGATTGTCCTTCAAAGCTCCTTCATCCTGTCAGTGTGACTCATAATTTTTTTGCCCTCTGTTTCCAGGCACTGGTTTTGTTTCATAAAGTAACATTTGTATCTGAATAAAATAATATCCTACCACCTAACTTGCTGCCCACATGTAACTGAGAAGGAAAAAAAAAGCAATCATGCCAGTCCTTGCTAGTGAAACCCACTCATGTGACACACTCACACCCCAAGGGGAAACACTGCAACCTTGTATTTGCATCCCTACCTTGGGATAATCACTTCAGTTTTTATTCCAGCACCACTGGTTAGAGAATATGTTGGATAACACAGTGGACAGGAAATGGTGAGCACCTAGAAAGCCAAACAAAGTGGAAAATGAAAGATAGAAAACGAAAGATGGAAAATGAAAGACTAGCTGCTTGATAGGTAGTCTATGTCCCCACATTGGAGGGCAGTCTATGAGGTGGGCACATTGGCAGAAAGTGGCCAGATATTTCCCAGGGCTGTAAAATAAAATTTTTTCATGCCAATAGTGAAGGGATGAAAGAAAGAAAAGAAAAAAAAGAAAAAAAACCCAAGAATTTATTCAAGACAAGTCCTAGAAAGAAGGAATTACAGTTAATATTTCTGTGCTCATACACTATCAAATCAGGGACTGATCCTGTTTCAGCAATCCTTCAGTGGTGTTGATAGTAAGAGTCCATGTTGTGATTGCTTGTATTTTAGGCTTGTCTTATGCCATTTTGAAGCTGATAAGCAACTCCAAAGCACTTGGCCAACTGATTTACCACCAGGATTTAAGACGCCTATTTTTTTCCTGTTGTTGAAATGCAAGCTGAGCCTTCCCAAAGAGAAGGAAAAACAGAAAAGTCTTGGTTTTATCCCTTATTTTTTTTTTTTCTTCTGAACCAAAATATTCTTCTGAACATGCTACAATCCTTGATACAGCCTCATTTAGATACACATTTTAAAATCACATAGTGTTGATAAGTTCCAAAAATAGAGAAAGGTGTAAACAGAAGTGTCAGCCAGCACTTCTGGCTTTTGAAAAGACAGCTTGAATTAAAGTGAGAGACTCTGAAAAGTATAAAGACTGCCCGAGGAGAGAAATGTCAGAATGCATGTCACATGACAGTGCAGCTTACTGGTACTTGCAAGACCGATTCTTATCTCATGGGGGAATAAGCTAAAGAACAGTGTGACTCTGATGGAGGTCAGCACGAGATGAACACTTTCCGTGGGAAGTGAGTAGCAATGTCAGTGAACCCATAGCCCTGCTGCTGAGTGTGTTATGGCCTTTAATATGAGACAAAAGAAAATATGAACAACTGTTAACATTACAAGCATTTGAGAGTGCTTCCAGTTGCAAGGGTCTGAAATGCGCGTGGAAAAAATATATCACCTGAGACATCATAGTTTCCATTGCTTTCAGGTACCAGTAAGCTAACGCATCAAATAGATAGGCAAATTATCAAACCCAATGCACTTTTCAAATCCACATTTATTGTAAAAGACAACTTCTTTCTTTACGAATAAACAAAATCACTAAAAATGAGTTTACATCAATTACGTAGGGTAACAACAGATCAAACAGAATCATAAATTATTTAAAGTGAATATGTGTATAGCCCCTCTTGCACTTAAATACTAATGCAAGTTATTGAGCCAAATCCTCAGCTAGTATATTTGACTTAGCTACCCTGAATTTGTTTGATCTACAATTATTTGCACAAGCCACATGTCTGGCTCATTGTATAGACAGACATGGTCTGGGTTAAAAAGCAGATAGTAAGATTCTTATCTGCTGGTTTAACCATTGCTTTCTCATGGATCAGATGATGGGTTTGTGGATCATTTGGGAAAATAAGTTCAAAACGTATTTTTATTAGCTTTTGTGCAAACACCATAAAATCTTATTGCTATAATGTTCATAAAAAGGTCCTGAGCTAAACCTTATCAAGTTTCCCATTGATCTCAAGTTTTGTAGCCTAAAAGGAAAGAACATAATCCTGTATGAAGTGAAAGAAATTCAGGTTTAGATTTTATGCACCTAAAAAAGGATATAGTAATTTACTAGTATATTTTGTAAAAGTTGCTAAGAATTTAAAGTCTTTTTAATTTATTGGTTTTTATTTCTTTTCCTCTGAGGGAAACAGCACTGCAAAATAAGTCTTTTATGGACTATACGAGGATAACAAAATAGAACAATTATTTGAAATACAATGCACTGTAATGGGATTTTTACATATGTACTATCTGTTGCTGAATACCTGTTAGAAGTACTAAGACATATATTAAAAAAAAAAAAGAAAGAAAAAATTGTATCATTGCTTTGCATCCACTGCATTCTATAGCAAATAGTAAACCAAAGAATTTTCTTTGTTCATTTGTTTGTTCAGGTTATTATTCCAGTTTCAGCTGTGTGGCACTATTATAGCTACAGAATGAATTCTAGTATAGTTGTTAGGGCTATCAGCTCCAATCTTACAACCTCTTACATAATATGTAGTTTTATAATTCCTTACTTTTAATACAGGTAATATTTGTGTTTCACACCTTACGCTGGTGGATCATTCTGAGTAAATAATTATTACATATATTTTAGGTTGTCAGTTAAGGTATGCTGTCATAATCCTGTCCATCATTAAAAACCAGAGCAACTGTAGCTTTTGTACCTGTACCAGTAAATGTGAGTGACAGTTTTTCAAGATTATTTCATTGTCTATGTTTAGGAATTGTTTTACCCATAGGTATAACAGTGAATTCTTGCTAATAACTCCAGATAAGGACTGTTAAAACTCAGCTGTTAGAAACTAGACTAAAAAAAGATTGACCAGAAGCAAATCAAATGTATTAATTTAACAGAAAACAGGATTACAGGGAAGCTGACTGGAGCTACAATACAAAGCGGGAATACAAGGATGTGAGGAACAAGTGTAATGTGCAAGCATGCAAGGTTAATACTGAAATTTTAAATATTAGATTCTTTTCATAAAGGTAAATAGAAGCAAGAGTTAAGCATGTAGACATTATGTGCAGGTCGTATACTTCCTCTAGGCCATTTCCCTGCTCACTCAATAAACAGAGAAGAGAGAAGAGAAGAGAAGAGAAGAGAAGAGAAGAGAAGAGAAGAGAAGAGAAGAGAAGAGAAGAGAAGAGAAGAGAAGAGAAGAGGAGAGGAGAGGAGAGGAGAGGAGAGGAGAGGAGAGGAGAGAAGGGAAGAGAAGAGGAGAGGAGAGGAGAGGAGAGGAGAGGAGAGGAGAGGAGAGGAGAGGAGAGGAGAGGAGAGGAGAGGAGAGGAGAGGAGAGGAGAGGAGAGGAGAGGAGAGGAGAGGAGAGGAGAGAAGGGAAGAGAAGAGAGGAAAGGAGAGGAGAGGAGAGGAGAGGAGAGGAGAGGAGAGGAGAGGAGAGGAGAGGAGAGGAGAGGAGAGGAGAGGAGAGGAGAGGAGAGGAGAGGAGAGGAGAGCAGAAAAAGAAAAGAGAAAAAGTAAGAGATTTAATGGTGCAAAGATGCAAAGAAAATGCTAAGGATTACATAGGAATGACACATTAGCCTTCTGCATCCACTCATGAGACATAAACTGGAATCTTCCCCAAAGGATTGATACATTAGTTTGGAAGGCACAAGTGGATCCATTTTAAAAGATTGTGGTAGTGCTACCCTTCATCTTTCAAACAATCCAGTGGGCAGGAGTACCTACATTGGAAACAAATACCTTGTTTCTAGATCTTCTTGCAGCTGAAGAATTTCAGACCTGCAATTTCCATTACGCATGGGCTAGGATCTTTTGGATAGTTAGGGCATCCTTTATTCCACCAAATGAATAGGAGGCACGATACAGCAAAAATGGCAAGATCTGTAAACCAAAATCAAAATTTTGTAAGTATCTGTGTTTTAGTGTCTGGGGCATTAATGTAGGAAGTCTTCAAGTGCCTGCTTTCAGGATTACCTGTATATCTTGCTTGTTTTTTGGGAGGGAGGGTTGGATTGGGGTTTTTTAGAGATATATTTTATTCAATCATTTTTATTTCTGAAGAAATGCATAAAAGGTACTGAAAAGAGGGACTGGAGCCCTAGCTTCTGAATGGCTAAATGCTCTAGCCATTTCAGTACACAGCTGCATTCCCTTCTTCTCATTTGATCTTATCTGTGGTTTTGTACCAAGGCTGAGATTCAACAGAAGTCTTGAAAAGTAGTTCCTAACCAGAAATGCCTAAAACCTAGTGATTATATCTCTTTCATCCCATATGTGAGTGAACTATATGGGAAAGAAATATTTTTTTTTTTCTTTTTAGATCTTAGAAGTCCTCAAATCTTCATTTTCCACTTTGTCAGCGAGAGCTACAACTGCCAGCCTTCTGTAGGAAAAGGGAGAAGGTATCTGTTCCTATCATATTTTATAAAGAGCTTGCTCTAGTTCGTTAGTTTTGCTCAGATGAAGGCAACTGTATTTTGGACCTTGCATGTTTGGACTGTGGCATTATCGATGCATGTAACCAAATTAACCTGTACTATGCTTGGCACAGGACTAGGTGGATGTTATAGCTACATTACTCAAATTTAGACCAAACAATAGGGAAAAATACTGAGTTTTACAGAAGAATTAGGTGCATGCTTGTTTATTTCGTTGCTTTGTAGGACAGGTGTGAATGTATTCCTAAAGTTTTTAGTTCTGGCCCTTAAATAGTCCACTAATCCTCAGTGGATAATAGCTGGGCTGGTATTTAAAGAGTAACTTTCTTTGGGGTATCTTTTTACATCTTCTCTCAAATGGATTTTTTGACCTTGACAAACAGATTGGGAGAGGCTTATATCTATACCATAAAGGGAGAAGAAAACATTTATATATATTTACTCTTATATAAGGGAATTTAAGAACTCTGTTTACCCTGACATTTGAGATAGATTTTAGAGTAAGTTACTTTTTAAAAATTATTTTCTTTTTTCTTTTTTTTTTTTTTAATTTTGGTTCAGCTGAAATGCCCATTTCCCACATGTATTTACAACCTGACATTGGATTTTCTTAGCATAAGCAAAGAAATTGCAAATGTTTCAATCTTTAAAAATTTAATTGGATCTATTTTTGAATCTTAGTTTGACTGTACAGTGCCCAGAGGGAGCCACAGAAATGTCTTTAAATGACCTAAAATAGTATTTCTATTCATAAAAATGTCACAGCTTTACAGTCCGTATCTCATAGCTCTGCAGGTTAAAAGTGAGTGCAAGTCTCAAGGGGACAATCATCTTCCCAGTGGAACAAAGTGCTTCACTATGGCCTTACAGAACCAAAAGATATAAAACTTCTACCTTAAGAAAACAAACAAACAAACAAACCAACCAGCAAAGGAGGGAAGGATAACTATAATAAAACCTAGATATTAATTTTATTTATCCTAAGCTTGAAACAGGTTCATGTATGGTGGGAACACAACAGTTTAGGGATTGTTTTTTGACAATGAAAGAAAATTCCCTTGACAGTGTGGTCACTGTTCTACAACCAAGCCAACCGAAGTTGTTAAGGAATCTGACTATAAGAAAAATCCTATCAAGCTAAGCTAATAGGCAGTTGCAGCTGTCAGAAGTGTATACGAGATATACTGGTATACCACAACACATGTAAAAGAGTCAGGGATGCCATCTGTATGTAAGTGGTGTATATCAGCCCAGTTTCTGGGACATCACCACATAGACAATAGGAGACATATAATTATCTGAAAAAAAACAATATGTATTTGTCTCATTCCTCTTCTTCCTCCACTTCTCAGAGACAAATAGCATAGGATCGATGGGCCGAGGCCAATTGTATGAGGTTCAACAAGGCCAAGTGCCGGGTCCTGCACTTCGGCCACAACAACCCCAGGCAATGCTACAGGCTTGGGGGAGAGTGGCTGGAAAACTGCCCGGAGGAAAAGGACCTGGGGGTGCTGGTTGACAGCCAGCTGAACATGAGCCGGCAGTGTGCCCAGGTGGCCAAGAAGGCCAATGGCATCCTGGCCTGTATCAGAAATAGTGTGGCCAGCAGGAGCAGGGAGGTGATCGTGCCCCTGTACTCGGCACTGCCTCGAATACTGTGTTCAGTTCTGGGCCCCTCACAAGAAGTATGTTGAGGTGCTGGAGCGTGTCCAGAGAAGGGCAACAAAGCTGGTGAAGGGCCTGGAGCACAAGCCTTGTGAGGAGCGGCTGAGGGAACTGGGGTTGTTTAGCCTGGCGAAGAGGAGGCTGAGGGGAGACCTCATTGCGCTCTACAACTACCTGAAAGGAGGTTGTAGTGAGGTGGTAGGTGTTGGTCTCTTCTGCCAGGTAACTAGCGATAGGACGAGAGGAAATGGCCTCAAGTTGCGCCAATGGAGGTTTATATTGGACATTAGGAGAAATTTCTTTACTGAAAGGGTGGTTAGGCCTTGGAACAGGCTGCCCAGGGAAGTGGTTGAGTCACCATCCCTGGAAGTATTTAAAGGACGTGTAGATGAGGTGCTTAGGGACATGGTGTAGTGGGTATGGTGGTGTTGGGTTGATGGTTGGACTCAATGATCTTAGAGGTCTTTTCCAACCTTAATGATTCTATGATTCTCTGATTCTATGTTTCTCTGATTCTATGATTGGCACCTTCTTTTTCACAGCAGATTTCATCATAAGATTAATCTTTAAGGAACCTGACTACTGTTCTCGTTTCCCACAAATGTCTTCATCTTGAGTCAGCAACTATTTTGTATACAGTGGGTTTTTTTCATTCTGACTCTATTTCCTCCTCTTTACATTTTAATATATAAAATAATATTGTTTTCTTTCACATTACGTTCAAGTATCTTCTCACAGGTGTTTTAAACCCTCTTCCACTTTCAGGCTTTATTTGAACTCTCTGTACCAGTCCTTCCTACTAGCTGGATCTCAGACACTGCATGAAGACAGACCTGGCAACTTTCAGAAGTCTTAGTGGTAACTGAACAAAATCAAGTACCAGAACTAAAATGAACCAGAAAAAAAGAAAAAAAACCAAACAAAACAAAACCACCAACCAAACAAAAATCCCCAACAGATAAACATGAGACTCAAGGGAGTTTGAGGGAACTCAAACTAGTAGTAGTTTAAAAACTCAACAAATTTCAAATTTTTAGATAAATCAGGGATAATCCAAAAGATATGAAAAAGCATTTTACTAAGTAAAGAGTGGGTGCCAGTAAGAAAGAAGACAGCTGGAAGGTAACTTAATTGCTGATAAGCATCCGTTCACTGGAAAACAAGTTAATGTTTTTAATAGTTTCAGCTAATTCTGGAAAAGGAGTTTAACTATGAATCAATAATACATGAGGAATACAAAACAAGAGATGATTTTAATCTGAAAAAAAAAGAATAAATTAAAAGGTGTCAAAGCTTAGGAAAAAACAATCAAAATTGAAAGGATCTTAAATATATTTGAGACTAATTAATAGCCAATTAGAAAATTAGTCCTTGAGAAAATCTTTCTGGATGACGGTTAGCTTGACTACCCTGAAAATTGCACATTAGCCACTATAGCGCTCTAAAGAATCAGAAGTATTTAGACAGCAAGATACACTGGGTTCAAAAAACAGTACATATGGTGGTACATTTCAGTTACATCTGTGAATTGAAAAGACCAGATCACAATCTAAGCACTGACACATGGTTGTTTTTCTTATCAAATTATTAGCATGGACATCAGTACCATTATGGCCTATGACAAACGAGCAGTCTCCCACAGGTGATTTCATATGTGGTAGACAACTTGGATGCTGCCATACAATGTAGCTGTTTAGACATGAGTCACATCCTTCTACTGACCGGAAGGGGTATAAAATGGTCTCTGACCTGTTTTATCTGCTAGTATAGGTGTAGTATTTCTGATACATAACACAGCATAAGTCAATGACCGATTGCCAGTCTAGAAATAGGGCAAGAACCATAAAAAAAGAAAATAAAAGCTGTAGAAAAGGAGGAAGCTCCACAGAAATTCCCATGGGAGTAGTGAACATCATTGCATCAGAAGATAAATGGTTTATTATTCTGAATAAAAATAAGAATCTTATTTATTTAATTGATTATTTTTACCATTGTACACAGATGCACAAGCTGGTCTTTGTCAGGAGTTTTTGTAGAAGCATTGAAATAAGAATAGTAAATGAAGGAGAGTAAATGGGTAAAACACATTGCTTAGAATAAGTTTATCACCACTAGAGGCATATATAAACTATATTTAGAATATATATCAAAATGTGTAATGAAATAATTTGCAATAGCATCTCAGCAAAAGATTCTACACCTGAAGGTTCAGGGATCCAACACAAATAAGGAAAAGTCTGAAAATATTTTCTAGGGCCTCAGGAGTCTCTCAAAAGAGTGAAGAACAAAGCTGAGTTCATGACCAAGGAGACTCTTTTGCCTCTAATACATAGCCTAAAAAATCAATGCATCTCTGAGAATCTTAGATGCAATGGGCTAGGTAAGAAAGTGATCACTATCGCTAATCACAGAAGCCATTAAAAAAAAAAAAAAAGAAAAAAAGAAATGTTGATAGAAACATTTTTATAATACATAACACAGGGAAATGTGTGTCTAATCAAAGTCCCCAAAAGCTCAAAGCATCCCGTATTTCCAAAATGTTCAATAATTTTGAGATGTTGGTGTTAACACAAAATTTGCAGAAGCTAACTGAAACAGTCCCACCCTCACTAAGTGCTGTCCCGCCTTCTGAAGAGAGTTTTGAAACTCCAGAGGCTACCAGTTAACTTTCTTCCAGCTCCCATTTTATATTTTCCAGACTGATGGTTGTTCACATTCATGAGCTATGATTATGCAGTAGGTCAGGAATCATGAGGAGCTCAGCTCTTCTAAGCCCAGAAGGCAGAACGAGGAGATTTTTTCCTTGCGCCCAAGTAATCTAAAATTTTGCATGTTTGTTTGGTTTTTATTTGAGAACTATACTATTTATTCTCAGAGGTCAAATGTGTTGCTCGTTTCCTTTTTTTAGGCAAGTGTGTCCAATAATCCCCTTTAATTATCTGATCTCTGCTTTTTATGAAACTGTCTTCTATCACAGAAAGACGAGTTAGGGCTGATGCCTTAGGCTACAGAAGGCAAAATATGTTTTGTTGAGTCTATAGGGCACTAGCAGAAGAGCAGTGCCTGTAGCCATTACTCCTTTCCATCTGTCCTGTCTTCTTGATATGTTTGTGAGTCATATTGAAGTCTCAGAAGTGCTTGGTGTCTTCAATCAGTTAAAGAAAGTGTTGTTTGGTGTCCAGATGTTACATTTCTTTTTTACTGGAGGAAACTCAGTTAGCTGATCCTGTTAGTATGATCGAGTGATATATCTTTCTGCTGAGACAGAAGTTAAAGGGGCAATCAAGTGGAGAAAGAAAAAAAAAGAAAATAAAAACCCCAATGACCTTTATACAATACATTAAGCTTAAGCTAATTTTCACAAGGACTGTTTATCTCATTTACTGGGGAAAAAAAAGTTATTTTAATATGAGTTCATCTCTAAATTTGCTGCTTTTTGTTTTATTTTTCTTATACGTCAATATCTAAAACTACAAAATCTCTGTATTCTTAAACAGACCTGCTGCTTCTCCTTACTATTGGTTCAAGCATCAAACAGTTTGTTCTGTTTCATTTAGAAACTGTGTTTTTGTTTATATTATGCCATTGGCATGGAACACTATTTTCTTCAATTAAACATGAATTTTACAAATTGAAAAATGTCAACATAAATATTTCTCAATGTATTCCTTTACTTACAGGCATGACATTCATTTATTTCAATCATATGTGATTGAAATACACATATAAACACACACACACACACAAAGTTCTTTCACTGAGATAATATTATAAAAATGCATTAATAGATAGGCTTATTATATAATTCATTTTAAATGTTACTATATAAAACAGAACATTCTTTTTCTGCCTTTCACTCAATTATTCAAACTTATTAAGAATTTTATTAGAGAGATATAATGCTGATCTTCTCCAAATCCCTACTATAATAGCTTAATTTAAATATACATTATAGTTTTTTACAGAAAGACAGTATTCTTCAGTTTTCTTCACTGTCATGATAGGGGCTTGAATGCTATAAAATTGCTGGGCTTGATGGGATTGGGGAAGATGACTTTGTTTTATCAAAGTTTTTGCTCACAGCGGTGTAAGATGTTTAAGGTTTCGGAGGGATTCTGGTTTGTAATGGTAAGCACACTTGTAAAGATTTAAAGCATTGGACGTATCTTCCTTTTTAACTTCTGTGTTTTTTGAGAATGTTTTCCCCTCTGGGTATCTTGCAAAAAGTAAATGCATGTAATAAGTAAATACTTAAATACTCTTTTTAGTAATGAAGACCAATTTAAATAATGCATTTATACTTCTCTTCAAGTATTTTCTTCATTCATTCTCCATATGAGCTAGGAGTCTTCACTCTCCTTATAATCAAAGGAATGAAACAGTCACTTCCAGACTACAAGTAATTTCTAATTAACATTTAAAAGGGTTCTGATAAATCTCTTATTTTCCTCTTCTGACTGAAAAGACTAGATTTCTGTATCAAACATAGACACATTTATGCTGTGGCCATCTAAAGTTAAGTAAAATTAATCCCACTTCAAATTTTTACAAAAGTCACTGGAAAATGAACAACATCAAGCTTAGGTTATTCAGTTAATAGAAATGACCACTGTCATTTCTAATTTCTTTCTTTTGTTAAGATAGAATGTTGTGTAGACTTTGTCATACGGGTCATCCATAAATCAACCAGAGATGAAAATGATTTATTACTATCATCTTTATCTAATAATGATCTGCAAATAATCAGCATCATGGGTCTGAGATTAAGTTAAGAAGAAGTCAACTAGATATAGTATTTTGATGAGCACTGTGTTTGCACAGATTTTGGAGTTTTTTCTAGTGTAAATGTGGCTGTGTAACTTTTTAAGTGGCAGTACACTGAATACTACTTTACATGTAAGTCCTACACATCACATTATATCTTGTCATATTTTCAGTTTAGGTGCTTTTTTTTTTTTCTGAACACTTCTGGTAACTATTTTCCACAGTCATATGTAAGGATTGTATTATGTATGTCGCAGGAAGATTCTTGGTTATCTTTTTACAGTTCATAATAAGCATGAAAAAGATATCGTTTGAAATGTCTGTCACCGAGGCACAGGTATTCATAAACTGCAGTAAGCCCTGGCTATCATTCCAAATATGTTTCACCTGCAACATTTTTCAAATCTGCAAGAAATTATCTTCATTTATCAAGCACTGCTTTTTTTTTTTATTTTTGGTGGGTTTTTTTTCCTTACAGTAATAAGTATGCAAGCTATTTTTCCAGCTGGGAAAGTACACCTTAAAAAGTATTCATCACTAAGATAAACTTGTGGGGGACTTCAACTTTCCGGATGTCTGCTGGAAATACCACACGGCAGAGAGGAAACAGTCGAGGAGGTTCCTGGAGTGTGTGGAGGATAACTTCCTGACGCAGCTGGTAAGCGAGCCCACCAGGGGAGATGCCTCGCTTGACCTGCTGTTCACGAACAGAGAAGGGCTGGTGGGAGATGTGGTGGTCGGAGGCCGGCTTGGGCTTAACGACCATGAAATGGTAGAATTTTCGATACTTGGTGAAGTAAAGAGGGGGGCCAGCAAAACCGCTACCATGGACTTCCGGCGGGCGGACTTTGGCCTGCTCAGGACATTGGTCGAGAGGGTCCATTGGGAGACAGTCCTGAAGGGCAAAGGGGTCCAGGAAGGCTGGACGTTCTTCAAGAAGGAAGTCTTAAAGGCGCAGGAGCGGGCTGTCCCCATGTGTCGAAAGAAGAACGGGCGGGGAAGGCGACCGGCCTGGCTGAATGGGGAGCTCTGGCTGGGACTCAGGGAAAAAAGGAGAGTTTATCACTTGTGGAGGAAGGGTCAGGCAACTCAGGAAGAGTACAGGGATCGCGTTAGGTCGTGCAGAGAGGAAATTAGAAAGGCAAAAGCCCGGCTAGAACTCAATCTGGCCACTGTCGTGAGAGACAACAAAAAATGCTTTTATAAGTATGTTAATGACAAAAGGAGAGCCAAGGAGAATCTCCATCCTCTATTGGATGCGGGGGGGAACGTTGCCACCAAGGACGAGGAAAAGGCTGAGGTACTCAACGCCTTCTTTGCCTCAGTCTTTAGTAGTCAGAGTGGTTATCCTCAGGGTACTCAGCCCCCTGAGCTGGAAGACAGGGATGACGAGCAGGATAAACCCCCCATAATTCAAGAGGATGAAGTTCATGACCTGCTATGCCACCTGGACGTTCACAAGTCTATGGGGTCGGATGGGATCCACCCGAGGGTACTGAGGGAGCTGGCGGAGGAGCTTGCCGAGCCGCTCTCCATCATTTACCAGCAGTCCTGGTTAACTGGGGAGGTCCCGGACGACTGGAGGCTCGCCAATGTGACTCCCATCTACAAGAAGGGCCGGAGGGAGGATCCGGGGAACTACAGGCTGGTCAGCCTGACCTCGGTGCCGGGGAAGATCATGGAGCGGTTCATTTTGAGGGCGCTCACGAGCCATGTCCGGGACAACCAGGGGATCAGGCCCAGCCAGCACGGGTTCATGGAAGGCAGGTCCTGCTTGACCAACCTGATCTCCTTCTATGAGCAGGTGACCCGCCTAGTGGATGAGGGAAAGGCAGTGGATGTGGTCTACTTGGACTTCAGTAAGGCCTTTGACACTGTCTCCCACAGGATTCTCCTAGAGAAGCTGGCGGCTCACGGCCTAGACAGGTGCACTCTTCGCTGGGTAAAAAACTGGCTGGACGGCCGAGCCCAGAGAGTTGTGGTGAACGGAGTTAAATCCAGTTGGCGGCCGGTCACGAGCGGTGTTCCCCAGGGCTCAGTACTGGGGCCGGTCCTGTTCAATATCTTCATCAATGATCTGGACGAGGGGATCGAGTGCTCCCTCAGTAAGTTTGCAGACGACACCAAGCTGGGCGGGAGTGTTGATCTTCTGGAGGGTAGGAAGGCTCTGCAGAGGGACCTGGACAGGCTGGATCGATGGGCTGAGGCCAACTGTATGAGATTCAACAAGGCCAAGTGCCGGGTCCTGCACTTCGGCCACAACAACCCCAGGCAACGCTACAGGCTTGGGGAAGAGTGGCTGGAAAGCTGCCCAGAGGAAAAGGACCTGGGGGTACTGGTTGACAGCCGGCTGAACATGAGCCGGCAGTGTGCTCAGGTGGCCAAGAAGGCCAACGGCATCCTGGCCTGTATCAGAAATAGTGTGGCCAGCAGGAGCAGGGAGGTGATCGTGCCCCTGTACTCGGCACTGGTGAGGCCGTACCTCGAATACTGTGTTCAGTTTTGGGCCCCTCACTACAAGAAGGACATGGAGGTGCAGGAGCGCGTCCAGAGGAGGGCAACGAAGCTGGTGAAGGGCCTGGAGCACAAGTCTTATGAGGAGCGGCTGAGGGAACTGGGGTTGTTTAGCCTGGAGAAGAGGAGGCTGAGGGGAGACCTCATCGCACTCTACAACTACCTGAAAGGAGGTTGTAGTGAGGTGGGGGTTGGTCTCTTCTCCCAAGTAACTAGCGATAGGACAAGAGGAAATGGCCTCAAGTTGCGCCAGGGGAGGTTTAGATTGAACATTAGGAAAAATTTCTTTACTGAAAGAGTGGTCAGGCCTTGGAACAGGCTGCCCAGGGAAGTGGTGGAGTCACCATCCCTGGAGGTATTTAAAAGACGTGTAGATGAGGCCCTTAGGGACATGGTGTAGTGGGCATGGTAGTGTTGGGTTGACGGTTGGACACGATGATCTTAGAGGTCTTTTCCAACCTGTATGATTCTATGATTCTATGATTCTATGAAACACAGCATTAAGACCTCAGACTCCTTTTTCTTCTGACATATGTTGACTTAAACACGTAAAAAAACTTAATCAGACAAATAACATCATAGCATCATTCTCTTTTCTGTGTACTTTAGTGCAATAGTTAACACACAGGAAATAAGCATGAATCAGTACAAGACCTGATACTTATTAAACATGGAGCGAAAGCCATACTTTGCTGCTACATCAGAGTTTCCTCTTGTAGAAGTGCAATTACACAGCATCATTGCCACAGTACTTTAGATAAAGCTACAGTGATCATAGAATCATAAAATCATAGAATGGTTTGGGTTGGAAGGGACCTTTAAAGTTCATTTAGTTCCAAACACCCTCCATAGGCAGGGTCATCTTCCATTAGATCACGTTGCTCAAAGCCCCATCCAACCTGACTTTGAACTCTTCCAATGACAGGGTATCCACAGCTTCTCTGGGAAACCTGTTCCAGTATTTCACCACCCTCATTGTAAAAAATTTCTTCCTTATATCCAATCTAAATCTACCTTTTTTCATTTTAAAACTGTTGCCCCTTGTCTTGTCACTACAGGCCCTATTAAAAAGTCTTTCTCCATCATTCTTGTAAGCCCCTTTTAAGTATTGAAAGGCCACAACCAAGTCTCCCTGGAGCCTTCTCTTCTCCAGTCTGAACAACCCCAATTCTCCCAGACTTTCTTCATAGGAGAAGTGTCCATCCCCTTGATCATTTTTGCGGCCCTCCTCTGGACCCAGGCTCCAACAGGTCCATGTCTGTCTTCTATTGGGGACCCCAGAACTCGATGCAGTAGTCCAGCTGGGGCTCTCACAAGAGTGGAGTAGAGAGGAAGAATTATCTGTTTAATAACTTTATTAATGATCTGGACAAGGGGATCGAATGCACCCTCCATAAGTTCTCAGATGACACCAAGTTGGGTGGGAGTGTTGATCTGCTTGAGGGTAGAAAGAGTGGCTGGAAAGCTGCCCAGAGGAAAAGGACCGGGGGACTTGGTCAACAGCCATCTGAATATGAGCCGGCAGTGTGCCCAGGTGGCCAAGAAGGCCAATAGCATTCTGGCTTCTATCAGAAATACTGTGGCCAGCAGGACCAGGGAAGTGATTGTCCCCCTGTGCTCGGCACTCCCCCTGTGCACCTCGAATACTGTGTTCAGGTTTGGGTCCCTCACTACAAAAAAGACATTGAGGTGCTGGAGCACGTCCAGAGAAGGGCAATGAAGCTGATGAAGGGTCTGGAGAATAAGTCTTCTGAGGAGCGGCTGAGGGAACTGGGACTGTTTAGTCTGGAGAAGAGGAGGTTGAGGGGAGACCTCATCGCGCTCTACAACTACCTGAAAGGAGGTTGTAGCGAGGTGGGTATCAGTCTCTTCTCCTAAGTAGCAAGTGATAGGACAAGAGGAAATAGCCTCAAGTTGCACCAGGGGAGGTTTACATTGGATGTTAGGAAAAATTTCTTCACCAAAACAGTTGTCAAGCCTTGGAACAGGCTGCCCATGGAAGTGGTTGAATCACCATCCCTGGAGGTATTTAGAATACGTGTAGATGTGGCACTTAGGGGTATGGTTTATTGGTGGACTTGGTGGTGCTAGGTTAATGGTTGAACTCAATGATCTTAAAGGTCTTTTCCAACCTAAACAATTCTAAGATTCTATCTCCCTCAACCTGCTGGCCACAATTCTTTTGATGCAGGATATCAATGGCTTTCTGTCGTGGTTTAACCCCAGCCGGCAACTAAGCACTACACAGCCGCTCGCTCACTCCCCCTGATGGGATGGGGGAGAGAATTGGAAGGGTAAAAGTGAGAAAACTCATGGGTTGAGATAAAGACAATTTAATAGGGAAAGCAAAAGCCGCGCACACAAGCAAAGCAAAACAAGGGATTCGTTCACTACTTCCCATCGTCAGGCAGGTGTTCAGCCATCTCCAGGAAAGCAGGGCTCCATCACGTCTAACCATTACTTGGGAAGACAAATTCCATCACTCCGAACGTCCCCCCCTTCCTTCTTCTTCCCCCAGCTTTATATGCTGAGCATGACGTCATATGGTACGGAATATCCCTTTGGTCAACTGGGGACAGCTGTCCCAGCTGTGTTCCCTCACAACTTCTTGTGCACCCCCAGCCTCCTTGCTGGTGGGGTGGTGTGAGAAGCAGAAAAGACCTTGACTCTGTGTAAGCACTGCTCAACAGCAACTAAAACATCCCTGTATTATCAACACTGTTTCCAGCACAAATCCAAAACACAGACCCATACTAGCTACTATGAAGAAAATTAATTCTATTGCAGCCAAAACCAGCACACTTTCTTGGCTCCAAGTGCACATTGCTGGCTCATGTCCGACTTTTCATTCACCAGTATTCCCAAGTCCTTCTCCACAGGGCTGTGCTCAACCCATTCATCCCCCAGTCTGTATTGATACTGAGGATTGCCCCAATCGAGGTGCAGGATCTTACATTTGGCCTTGTTGAACTTCATGAGGTTCATCTGAGCCCACTCCTCAAGCCTGTCAAGGTCCCTCTATATGGCACTGCTTTCTTCAAGTGTATCAACTGTACCACTCAGCTCAGTGTCATCTGCAAACTTGCTGAGGGTGCACTCAATCCCGCTCTTTATGTCATTAATAAAGGTATTGAACAGTACCAGTCCCAATATGGACCCCTGAGTGACAATGGTGATTTGAAAGTAGAACACATTTCTGCATTCTTATCCTGAATTTCCTCTGTTTCTTCTGAATATCTTAGAAAGGGGATAAATTTATAACACTGCTCTAGAAATATCCACATTATCACCAAGTGAGCATAACGCCATGGCAGAGAAAATAACTTTGTCTCAGGAGCCTGTTGCGACAGGATTAATTAGCTGAAGTGGATTTGTGGTTTGGCATTTCTAGTTTTCTTCCAGTTCTACAATTAAAAAATCTAGACCTAACTTCTTGTCGTGGTTTAACCTGGCAGCAGCCAAATACCACGCAGCCGCTCGTTCACCCCCCCCGCTGGGTGGGATGGGGGAGAGAATCAGAAGGGTAAAAGTGAGAAAAACTCGTGGGTTGAGATAAAGACAGTTTAATAGGGAAAGCAAAAGCCGCGCACGCAAGCAAAGCAAAACAAGGAATTCCTTCACCACTTCCCATCGGCAGACAGGTGTTCAGCCATCGCCAGGAAAGCAGGGCTCCATCACGCGTAACGGTTACTTGGGAAGACACACGCCATCGCTCCGAACGCCCCCCCTCCTTCTTCTTCACCCAGCCTTATATGCTGAGCATGACGTCATATGGTATGGAATAGCCCATTGGCCAGCTGGGCCAGCCGCCCTGGCCACACTCCCTCCCAGCCCCCTGCACATCTGGCAGGGCATGGGAAGATGAAAAGTCCTTGACTAGCGTAAAAACTACCTAGCAATAACCAAAACATCAGCGTGTCATCAACATTATTCATAGAATCATAGAATCATAGAATCATAGAATCATACAGGTTGGAAAAGACCTCTAAGATCATCGTGTCCAACCGTCAACCCAACACCACCATGCCCACTACACCATGTCCCTAAGGGCCTCATCTAAACGTCTTTTAAATACCTCCAGGGATGGTGACTCCACCACTTCCCTGGGCAGCCTGTTCCAAGGCCTGACCACTCTTTCAGTAAAAAAATTTTTCCTAATGTTCAATCTAAACCTCCCTTGGCACAACTTGAGGCCATTTCCTCTTGTCCTATCGCTAGTTACTTGGGAGAAGAGACCAACACCCACCTCGCTACACCCTCCTTTCAGGTAGTTGTAGAGTGCGATGAGGTCTCCCCTCAGCCTCCTCTTCTCCAGGCTAAACAACCCCAGTTCCCTCAGCCGCTCCTCATAAGACTTGTGCTCCAGGCCCTTCACCAGCTTCGTTGCCCTCCTCTGGACGCGCTCCAGCACCTCCATGTCCTTCTTGTAGTGAGGGGCCCAAAACTGAACACAGTATTCGAGGTGCGGCCTCACCAGTGCCGAGTACAGGGGCACGATCACCTCCCTATTCCTGCTGGCCACACTATTTCTGATACAGGCCAGGATGCCGTTGGCCTTCTTGGCCACCTGAGCACACTGCCGGCTCATGTTCAGCCGGCTGTCAACCAGTACCCCCAGGTCCTTTTCCTCTGGGCAGCTTTCCAGCCACTCTTCCCCAAGCCTGTAGCGTTGCCTGGGGTTGTTGTGGCCGAAGTGCAGGACCCGGCACTTGGCCTTGTTGAATCTCATACAGTTGGCCTCGGCCCATCGATCCAGCCTGTCCAGGTCCCTCTGCAGAGCCTTCCTACCCTCCAGCAGATCAACACTCCCGCCCAACTTGGTGTCGTCTGCAAACTTACTGAGGGAGCACTCGATCCCCTCGTCCATATCATTGATGAAGATATTGAACAGGACCGGCCCCAAAACTGAGCCCTGGGGAACACCGCTCGTGACCGGCCGCCAACTGGATTTAACTCCGTTCACCACAACTCTCTGGGCTCGGCCGTCCAGCCAGTTTTTTACCCAGCGAAGAGTGTACCTGTCTAGGCCGTGAGCCGCCAGCTTCTCTAGGAGAATGCTGTGGGAGACAGTGTCAAAGGCCTTACTGAAGTCCAAGTAGACCACATCCACTGCCTTTCCCTCATCCACTAGGCGGGTCACCTGGTCATAGAAGGAGATCAGGTTGGTCAAGCAGGACCTGCCTTCCATGAACCCGTGCTGGCTGGGCCTGATCCCCTGGTTGTCCCGCACATGGCTCGTGAGCACCCTCAAAACCAACCGCTCCATGATCTTCCCCGGCACCGAGGTCAGGCTGACTGGCCTGTAGTTCCCCGGATCCTCCTTCCGGCCCTTCTTGTAGATGGGAGTCACATTGGCGAGCCTCCAGTCGTCCGGGACTTCCCCAGTTAACCAGGACTGCTGGTAAATGATGGAGAGCGGCTCGGCAAGCTCCTCCGCCAGCTCCCTCAGAACCCTCGGGTGGATCCCATCCGGCCCCATAGACTTGTGAACATCCAGGTGGCATAGCAGGTCATGAACTTCATCCTCTTGAATTATGGGGGGTTTATCCTGCTCGTCGTCCCTGTCTTCCAGCTCAGGGGGCTGAGTACCCTGAGGATAACCATTCTGACTACTAAAGACTGAGGCAAAGAAGGCGTTGAGTACCTCAGCCTTTTCCTCGTCCTTGGTGGCAACGTTCCCCCCCGCATCCAATAGAGGATGGAGATTCTCCTTGGCTCTCCTTTTGTCATTAACATACTTATAAAAGCATTTTTTGTTGTCTCTCACGACAGTGGCCAGGTGGAGTTCTAGCTGGGCTTTTGCCTTTCTAATTTCCTCTCTGCACGACCTAACGCGATCCCTGTACTCTTCCTGAGTTGCCTGACCCTTCCTCCACAAGTGATAAACTCTCCTTTTTTCCCTGAGTCCCAGCCAGAGCTCCCCGTTCAGCCAGGCCGGTCGCCTTCCCCGCCCGTTCTTCTTGCGGCACATGGGGACAGCCCGCTCCTGCGCCTTTAAGACTTCCTTCTTGAAGAACGTCCAGCCTTCCTGGACCCCTTTGCCCTTCAGGACCGTCTCCCAAGCGATCCTCTCGACCAGTGTCCTGAGCAGGCCAAAGTCCGCCCGCCGGAAGTCCATGGTAGCGGTTTTGCTGGCCCCCCTCTTTACTTCACCAAGTATCGAGAATTCTACCATTTCATGGTCGCTAAGCCCAAGCCGGCCTCCGACCACCACATCTCCCACCAGCCCTTCTCTGTTCGTGAACAGCAGGTCAAGCGAGGCATCTCCCCTGGTGGGCTCGCTTACCAGCTGCGTCAGGAAGTTATCCTCCACACACTCCAGGAACCTCCTCGACTGTTTCCTCTCTGCCGTGTGATATTTCCAGCAGACATCCGGAAAGTTGAAGTCCCCCACGAGAACAAGGGCTAGCGACTGGGAGACTTCTGCCAGCCTCTGGTAGAATATTTCGTCTGCCTCCTCTTCCTGGCCAGGTGGTCTATAACAGACTCCCACCATGATATCTGCCTTGTTGGCCTTCCCCCTCATCCTTACCCACAAGCACTCGACCTCGTCATCACTATCATTGAGCTCTAGACAGTCGAAGCATTCCCTAACATACAGGGCTACTCCACCGCCTCTCCTTCCTCGCCTGTTCCTTCTGAAAAGCTTATAGCCGTCCATTGCAGCACTCCAATCGTGCGACTCATCCCACCACGTTTCCGTGATGGCGACTAAGTCATAGCTACCCCGCTGCACAATGGCTTCCAGCTCCTCCTGTTTGCCGCCCATGCTGCGTGCATTGGTATAGATGCACTTGAGCTGGGCTGCCGATTTCTCCCCCGACAATGGCGTGCGGTCCCTAGGCTCTTCTCTAGAGAGCCTGGTTTTATCCCCGTCCCCCTTCGAATCTAGTTTAAAGCCCTCTCGATGAGCCCGGCCAACTCACACGCGAGAATCCTTTTCCCCCTGCGAGACAGCTGAACTCCGTCCGTTGCCAGCAGGCCCGGTGCCATGTAAACCTCCCCGTGGTCAAAGAAGCCAAAATTCTGTCGATGGCACCAGCCCCTGAGCCACGTGTTGATCCGATGAGTTTTCCTGTTCCTTTCGGTGTTCCGCCCCGCCACTAAAGGGATCGAGGAAAAAACTACCTGTGCTCCCGATCCTCCCACCAGCCGCCCCAGCGCCCTGAAGTCCCTTTTGATCCCTTCGGGACTTCTCCCTGCAACCTCCTCACTGCCAGCCTGTATAACCAGTAGCGGGTAGTAATCGGAGGCCTGCACGAGACTAGGGAGTTTCCTAGTAATGTCCTTCACCCGGGCCCCAGGGAGGCAGCAGACTTCCCTGTGGGATGGGTCCGGCCGACAAATTGGGCCCTCGGTCCCCCTCAGAAGGGAATCACCAATGACAATTACCCTCCTTTTTTTCTTAGCGGAGGCAGTCGTAATTTGTGGGGCTGGCTGCCTCTCCTCGGGCAACCCCCTGGATGGGCCTTCATCTTCGTCCTCGTTCGTCTGGCCCTCAAGTTCCAGAGCCCCATATCTGTTGTGTAGGGGCAGCTGGGAAGGTTGAGGCGAGGAAGGCCGGCCGGGGGTTCGCCTGGCGCCCCGAGCAGGGACCTGTGTCCATTCCCCTCCGTCGCCTGGGTCTCCTCCTTCTGCCTGGTGGCAAGAGGGCAGGGGTTCCTCCGCTTCTTGCGGAGCCTCCGTGTGCTGCCCTCGCCTCAGGGATGGCAGGGTGCGGCTCCACCAATCTATCTCTCTCTCGCACTCCCTGATGCTCCTTAGCCTCTCCACTTCCTCCTTCAGCTCTGCCACCAGGCTGAGCAGATCATCTACCTGGTCGCAACGCACGCAGGCGTCGTCTCTGCTGCCCTCCTGTACCAGGGACAGCCTCAGGCACTCCCTGCAGCCGGAGGCCTGGACAGATGTGTGTTTGCGTAGGGACTCCGTCTGGGTCGCCACGTTTCTCCTGGCGATGGCTTTCGGCCGAGTGGATACCATGGCCAGGTCCTCTTCTGGGAGGGCAACGACCACGAGCTGAGCTGGCCTCTGGAGCCTGGAGGGGGGCTGCGCCCTGCTCGCACGCCCTGCCCTGTGCCAACTGCCGCGCAAACTGCCGCGCCACGCCCTTCTGACGCGCCACGCCCTGTTTGCCCGCCCTGTTCGCCGCGCTCCGGGTCGCTCGCGCTCCCTGGGGGCTGCTCTTGTACCTGAGGGGGTTCGGCCGCCGTCCCTCCTGGCCCCGCCCACGCTGAGTCAGAGCTGCCGCCCGTCAGGAGCTCGCTCCGCCGGCTCGGGGGAGGGGGACTGGGGCACCCTCTCGCTCCCCTGCGCTGTTGCCTTCGCGGTTTTCGCCGCGGTTTCGCCGCTTCAGGAAGGGTCCCCCGGCGCGAGCCTCCGCTCCGGAGCCCTTCGCCTCGGTGGCTTCGAATGAAACGAAATGGCGGGTGCCCTGGGTTTTAAACTGCCGCCGTCCCTCCTGGCCCCGCCCACGCTGAGTCAGAGCTGCCGCCCGTCAGGAGCTCGCTCCGCCGGCTCGGGGGAGGGGGACTGGGGCACCCTCTCGCTCCCCTGCGCTGTTGCCTTCGCGGTTTTCGCCGCGGTTTCGCCGCTTCAGGAAGGGTCCCCCGGCGCGAGCCTCCGCTCCGGAGCCCTTCGCCTCGGTGGCTTCGAATGAAACGAAATGGCGGGTGCCCTGGGTTTTAAACTGCCGCCGTCCCTCCTGGCCCCGCCCACGCTGAGTCAGAGCTGCCGCCCGTCAGGAGCTCGCTCCGCCGGCTCGGGGGAGGGGGGCTGGGGCACCCTCTCGCTCCCCTGCGCTGTTGCCTTCGCGGTTTTCGCCGCGGTTTCGCCGCTTCAGGAAGGGTCCCCCGGCGCGATCCTCCGCTCCGGAGCCCTTCGCCTCGGTGGTTATTCTCACACTACATCCAAAACACAGCACTATACCACTTAATAGGAAGAAAATCAACTCCATCCCAGCCAAAACCAGGACACTTGTATATTTGTGAACAATGCTCCCTTGTATACTGTTGAGGACACCACAGATTCCATTAAATTTTACATTTTTTAATATGAATTTTTCTTATATTAAAACTTATATGCTCATCTTGTCCATTGTATGCAAAAAAATCTAATCTTCTTGTTTAGTGTATAAGCTGTACGGCATACAGGAATGCATAAGAAACAGAAAAATTATAGGAAAAATCTTCCTTTTAAATGGCTGTTAGAAGACTTTGCTGATTTGTCTTTGTTTTGTTTCCTTCTGCAAGCAGAAGAATAACTTAAATAGTATGGGCTTCAGTAAATGTAGCAGCTCTGGCAAGTTGGTGTCCCTTATAATTTTTCATGATGACAGCTTATAATGACACACACTGTTATGTTGCCAAGTCTCATTAGCGTAAGCTAGCAGAATGTTAGTACTGTCATTTTCTTAAGCCGCCCTGTTTTTAGTATGGCATGGCATTACAACCTTGTTTTAAATCAAACATCTGCTCTTTGTGCGTACAACCAAGCTTAAGAATGCTGATGGTATAGTATAGTAAGCAAAAGCCAATATTTTGCTATTTATCCAGATAAAGAAGTTGATGATGTGAAAAAGATATCTTCTTTTCAGCTTTAAGGACTTTACTAAATCTTTTTTCCTATATTTGAAACTACAGTACTTTGTACAATACTTAATTGTTTTAATAAATAATAAATTTAATAAATAATTTCATAAGACTTATGAAATGAAAATGTTCATTAGTCTACATTGTAATACAATTTTTTATTTGAATTTAACCATCTTGCTCTTTTAATTTCATTCATAAAATTCCTATTATAACAAAAACTACAAAATGGTTCTTATTCATTTCAAATTGAGTACCTTATTACTTTAACTTCTAGGAAATAAGAGAAGTAAAATATGAATATTTTTATAAGTTATAATCTTAAAATGAAGTTTGATTATGTGATTCATTCTCAGGAAATCAAATGCATCTTCCATGATTTTATAAAGAAATTACCAGTTAATCCCCTTCTTTCTAGAATATTGTCATTTGCCTAGAACTACTGAGGATATGTGTCCTGCTTTTGGCTGGGATAGAGTTAATTTTCTCCTACTAGCTGGCATAGTGCTGTATTTTGGATTTCGTATGAGAATAATGTTGATAACAGACTGATGCTTTAGTTGTTGCTAAGCAGTGTTTACCCTAGCCAAGAACTTTTCAGCTTCCCATGCTCTGCCAGATGCACAAGAAGCTGGGAGGGAGCATAGCCAGGACAGCTAACCCAAACTGGCCAACGGGGTATTCCATACCATATGACGTCATGCTCAGTATATAAACTGGGGGGAGGTGGCTGTGGGGCAGCGATCGCTGCTTGGGGACTGGCTGGGCATCGGTCGGCAGGTGGTGAGCAATTTCATCGTGCATTGCTTTGTATATTCTTTTATTATTATTATTACTACTACTTCTATTTTGCTTTATTTTATTTCAATTATTAAACAGTCTTTATCTCAAGCCACAAGTTTTCTCACTTTTACTCTCCTGATCTCTCCCCCATCCCACCGGAGATGGGGGGAGTGAGTGAGCAGCTGTGTGGTGTTTAGTTGCTGGCTAGGGTTAAACCACGACAATATGTCTCCTATTTATGTAAGGATAAGAAGAACACTACCTGAAGTGCTTAAGAAAAAAGAACACCAAAATCTTTTAATACAGAAAATATTGATTGTGATTTTTGAAAGATTTCTAGCAAGAGTATTCTCTATATTAATAATAATTTAAAAATTTACTAATGTTTGGAACAGATAAAATGTAAGACAAATAATAAAAAATTTTAAAAACTTTTTAATTTTTTTAAAGCAGTGACCTCAGTTTTTAAGATCATGTTCACATTTCAAATTTAGTATTTCCCTGAAAATACTACAAGAAATAAAATGTCCATGATATGTGCCTTCAAAAACAAAACAATACTCTATGATTCATTTGATAACTATACAATCAAGAAAGTGTTTTTCTGGATGAAAAAGATGGAATGATGTTGAGCTTTTAAGAGGTCTAAGCAGTCAGCAGTAAAAGATCTGTATAGTGGAATTAATTTTACTTCATTGGGGAGCTGTTATCTAAAGCTGAATTGCTGAAATGCGGACTTATATGCATGTGGAAAAAGAACAGTTTCAACTGATTTTTTGGTAGGATGGCTTTTTCATAGACAGTCCTCTTAATATACAAGGCTGTAAACTAAAAGTCCTAAATTTAAGTCTTTGTTTTGAATGTCAGACTTGCCATATAGTTCCATAATCTACAGATTATTTGGAGAATATTGTGGAGGGAGGGATTTGAGAGAAAGATTTCTGCGGAAAAAAAGAAAACAGACTCCCATGTCATTGTTTTGTAAAAAGATTTTTTTACTTTTCTTCAGACCTGACCCAAGACAGAGATCAGTGGAAAAAATGGCATTTAGATCCAAACAAAATACAAAAGGGCACATTTCAGACCCCAGCTGAGATCTAACAACCATCACATTGCAGCTCTTCTCTATGATTTTTTTTTGTCTTTGAGGGAGAAGAATCACAGAATATCTCAAATCAGAAGGGACCCATAAGGATAATTGAGTCCAAATCCCTGCTCCTCGCAGGACTACCTAAAACTAAACCATATGACTAAGAGCATCATCCAGATGCTCCTTGAACTCTGACAGTCTTAGTGGTGTGACCACTTCCTTGGGGAGCCTGTTCCAGTGACTGACCACCCGCTCTGTGAAGAACCTTTTCCTAATGTCCAGTCTGAACTTCCCCTCATGCAGCTTCATTGCAGTTCCTCATGTCCTATTGCTGGTCACCAGAGAGAGATCAGCACCTCTCCCTCCACTGTCCCCCTTGAGGAAGTTGTAGACTGCGATGGGGTCACCCTTCAGCCTTCTCTTCTCCAAGCTGAACAAACCAAGTAACTTTCAGCCGCTCCTCATAAATTTTGTCCTCAAGGCAACGGCATTTCAGTTTGACCATTTTGTTTTCTTCTCATCCCCCCTGTGAAACTGGACCAACTGCTCACATCATTTAAAAATGTAGAAAGAGGAAATAATTTCATCATCCACGTATTTTCACGGTTACTAAAATGCAAAGTTATTCTACCACAGTATAATCTTTATTTTGTCAAGTATGGGGCAAATAATAGACTTTAATTTCTTCCACTGAAATGCTGTTTTTTCCTAATTTGCCATTTGGTGAAATTGATGTATTAATTTATGCTGATTTAGTCTGAGGATAGTTTCTGTGTAGATTGTGTTTATAACAGTGTTGAATAAATTAAGGTGAAAAATATATTTCTCAATCGCAGATTGTGGATGAGTTACTGTTCAGTGAACTAAAGGCAAGAGCAGGAGGCTGGCAGCATGCCATCCCCAAGCCAAGATGGTGCTGAAGTGTGTTTACTTCCCATTTGTGTCTCACTCACTCACTGATAGCAGCAGCGATGACAAGCCTGTGAAAGTAGCTTCAGGAAACTGGAAAAAAGGGGAGCTAAATGTTGTAATTTTTACCATTTTTAAATAAAGAGATCCAAAAAGGTTCAAAATATTAATAAGAAAGCTTTGAAAGATATCAAAACAAAAACAGAAAATAAGGTATGACTACAAAATGACACACAGAATGGCACATGCCAGCAAAACTCTGCAAGTGAAAGAACAGCCAATTGGATTAAATTAAAATGAGTATAACTCTACTTAGAGTGCATTCACTAAAGACTCCACATATATCTGACACAGTATACCCCACTTGATTTTTATTCTAGAAGCTTCAGTTCTCCTAAAAGCTATTATGGCGCTCTTTATTTTCGTATCACTATCACATATATAAACATATACATATTAAAAATAAATAATTAAAAGAAGTCGGCTCAAGACCAAAGAGGAAAAAATGGCCACCATGAATATCATATTCTTCTGAGCAAGAACCTCAGGTTACTGGTGACTTGTCATAATAACTCCCTGATCCAATTTTTTTTGAAGACCAAAGGTGTAGACCTTAGGACTCAGAGGACCCTTGGAAGTATAAACATAACACTAGAGAAGTGGCTATAATATGTGTGTATTTGGATTATATTACTGACTATATGTGTTAGCTTCAGTGTAACCGGAATAATAATAACTCCTTGCTGCATTTTGATTAGACTCCTAAAGCCTTAATTAGACTAACAAAAAAATATTGATTCCACATATAAGGCATGTTCCTTTTTACTCTTAACAAGATTTTGAGTGTAACAAGGAAGGAAGGAGAATTTTACTAATACAGATGCAGGAGCTATTAATTCCCCATTATCTGATTTATCACTAAGTTGTCCTATCTACACAATAAGGATCTTCTCTCACTCCATCCTTCACACTGATCCTCTTTATAGCATAGTTAGTTTAAGGTTTTTTGAATTGGTTTACAGACAGCAACAGCTTATCAGCCTTATCAAACCAATAGAGAAGATCACATGAATCATCTCACAGTCAGAGCTTTGATTTCTAAGGTGCTGAGGTACATGTTAAACCCAGAGTTAAAAGGGATTCTATGGCAAATGAAATGGCTTATGAAAGATGGCTTTTCTTTTCCATTGACATGCTAAGTACTTTGCACATATACATCTGTGTATATCTGAATTAAAATGGGAAAATATTCTTTGAGAATGCAAAACTAGCTTCTATCGATAATGGGATTTCTTTAAATCAGGTCTCTTTAAATTCACTACCTGTATTTTAATTCACAGATCATAAGGGTGAGAATTAGGAAGTCTCTTGTCCCTTACTGATCACTCATCAGTTGAGTTACTCTGATATTTGTTGTTGTGCAACTTTTAGTCTGAGGAATTATTGTTGCCCTCTGCAGCAGCCACAGAAGCAGATGCTGGATTTTTTTGGTGGCATGCATCCAAAAAATCTTACATGCAAACCAAAAATTATTTCTGGTCTATTGCCAGGTGGTCCCACTTTTCCATCTGCTGGAGATATTTTAATTTGCAATCACTTTTTAAAAATGTTTTTAGGCCTTTGCAGGCATATTTCTTTTTAAATGTTTGCTTGACTGGCAGCCAAACTTCATTTTGGCAGCTCTCTGAGGTTAGATCACCTTCACACAGTATTGTTGGGACTCTTTACAAGTAAGATTGAGAAGTATTTTGGGTGGGTGTCTAGTGAACCTGACTGACATGTAAGATAAACATGGCAAGAGGCTCAAGGCCACTGTTGGAAGAAAAAGTAGCAGAAGCTTCCTCCTTTAAAAATCACACTTACAAGTTCAATAATAATATGGAGTCTTTCTAGACAGCTTGATCTGAGCACAAAAGTTATGACTGGAAAAATATTCAAGAAACAAAGAAAAAAATTTTTTTTTTGCAGAATGCAGAATTTAGTCCTGTACTAATCTGTCTTCTAAAGACATATCTGCTTTGTAAGTTGTAAAAAAAATTTTTTTTTTCTTCATTTCTTGAATATTTTTCCAGTCATAACTTTTGTGCTCAGATCAAGCTGTCCAGAAAGACTCCATATTATTGTTTTTAAGACTGTATGTTTAATATCTCCAAAAGATCATGTCACACAAGCAGTTTGGCAGCATTCTTGACGGTCATTAAAACTGACCACATTAATAAACAATATGTTAAATAAATAAATAAATAAAATTAAATGCCCCTTAAATTAAGATAAAACAAAACAAAACAAAACAAAACACAACACGACAAAACTGAGATTTCATCTGACAGTTCTATTTGCATGACCTAGGTGTCATCTGTTAGCAGTTGTTGTTGTCTGCAGTTATTCATGTGTCTTTCCAATGCTGTTAATGACAGAACCCTGTATTTCCGCACATCTATATTCAGACATTCCAGGATGAACCTTGTCTCTTAAAACACTGTGGTGAGTTAAATTTATCAGCAGAGACTTGCCTAGATTTATTGAATATAGAGCATTAATCTAACGTGTTTGTTCCAACAAGGTGTTTGTATGTATATTTGATTTAAACACTCACTGGTTTTTACTTCCTTTAGATTCCTTTGAAAATCTTTCTGCTCACACTCCAACCCCTTCTTCAGGAGGTCCCATGACTGTTCCTTTAATATAATCTGGGTAAGGTTTTATAATTCATGTCTAATAGGCAGGACCTAATGACATGCAATGCTGGAAAAAAGAAGGGGAGGTATTCAGACAGGGAATCAGGAGAAGAGGTTTTTAACTATCAGGTGAATTATCTAGTACCTAGAGTTTTGGTGAATTCTCTCTCCCTTTCAGTAAGACTGGATGCTTTCTAAACAAAGGCTCCTATAGCTTTATTGCCAGCTGATAACATTTTCTATCATAGATTTTAGACTGGGGGCAAGATACAGTGGTCTTTTTTTTACTTAATTTGCATTGGTGCAAATGCGTATGAATACTGGTAACATTATGCACACTGATAACAAAACTGCTTATTCTGATACAGAGCAGGCTCCCTTTTCTTCAGGGTGCAGAGCATGCAATCCACTCATCACTTCTGAGTGTGGGTTTGGGTAAGACAGTGTGGTGGCACTGAAGTAGAAGTGGTGATCCTCACCTAAAATCTAGAAAGGTTGTGCAAACTATGGTGGCAGAATGCCCTGTTGTATCATTAGGAATTACTCACTGTAGGAGTCTCACCTGTCCTTACACACAACAGAGAGAAAAGATAGTTTTTTCAGTACTTCAGAGTACAATATGATAATAGCTTGCTTTCATGCTAGAAGGTCTTTGAAGAGGCCTGAGTTTCTGATTTCTGTAATGATTTTGTTAGAATTGAAGTTAACCACTGTGTAACTGCAGAGAACTTCAGAGCAGTAGAAGACAAAAATGCATTATATGCTGGTAGATATATGAAAAAGATTCTGTTTGTGTTCCCTCACTAATGCAGAATTTAGTCCTGTACTAATCTGCCTTCTAAAGACATATCTGCTTTGTAAGTTGTAAACTTTGTTTCTCTTATAACTGATAAAACACCTAGATATGAAGATTTCTCTACTTCTGCCACATTATAAAGAAAACAAAATATGCAAGCATTCTTTCTACTCTGCCACAAGAGTCCATTTGTCCTTCAAAATATCTCAGAGGAATAGTTATAAGGAAATGCAAGTACTTAATATGTCTTAAGTAGTACTATACATTCCTAAATACTTCCCTTGCCAATTGTATTCATTAGAGAAGCTCTTAATGGTAGTGAAATAAGGAGAACTCTTCACAGTTATGATTTTTCTGTCCCCTCCTTTTGTTCCCTCTGGGATTGGTACTCTTCTAATTTATGGCCAGCTAGACTATTCTTGACTGTCTGACATTTCTACTCCCTTTGTAATGTTTTAAATGATTTCCCATCTATTTTTCTAAGGGTTAACTAATCACCTCCATTTGCTCTAGAGACATAAATGTTTGGATTTCTGCAATATGCATTGTCTTCTTTATCATCTCTTTTTATTTCAGGGTAAAAATGACAATGTCAACCGTTTCACATCCAACAGATAACTCAACTCTTTCATTCGCTCTTCTCCCTCATAACATCAGTGAAGGGGGAACTGTTGATGACAGATTCACAGAATCACATTGTACTGGTTTTGGCTGAGATAGATAGAGTTAATTTTCTTCATAGTAGCTAGCATGGGGCTAGGTTTTGGTTCTGTGATGAAAACAGTGCTGATAATACACCAATGTTTTAGTTATTGCTGAACAGCGTTTGCACAGCATCAAGGCCTTTTCTGCTTCTCACACCGCCCCACCAGTGAATAGGCTGGGGGTGCACAAGAAGTTGGGAGGGGACACAGCTGGGACAGCTGACCCCAACTGACCAAAGGGATATTCCATACCATATGACGTCATGCTCAGCAATAAAAGCTGGGGGAAGAAGAAGGAAGGGGAGGATGTTCAAGGTTATGGTGCTTGTCTTCCCAAGAAACGGTTAGGTGTGATGCTAACAACGGTAGATGTGCTGCTTTCCTGGACATGGCTGAACACCTGGGAAGTAGTGAATGAATTCCTTATTTTGCTTTGCTTGCGCATGTAGCTTTTGCTTTACCTGTTAAATTGTCTTTACCTCAACCCATGAGTTTTTCATGCTTTTGCCTTTCCTGCTATCTTCCTAGTCCCTCTTTGGGGAGAATGAGCGAGGGGCTGTGTGGGACTTAGTTGCCTATCAGAGTTAAATCACAACACACATAAATCAACAATGTCTGTGCAGAGACCCTGCAGAGACAAAAGCCTGAGCCCCGTGCTACAAGGAATAAGCCACAGGTAGAGACCATGCTGAAGGGAGTAGTAGGGACAATGACAAGGAAGGCAGGAAGTATGTACTTTCTGGCAGCAGAGAGGACTTATTCTCCACCTGCATATCTGCAGCTTCAGAAGAGATATATTGCCCTAGCAACAGGTGAGGAGGAACAGCTCTCAGAATGGAAGCACCGGTGTCAGCTGAGGCTGAAACAAGTGTCTGAACCAAACATGGTGGCAGATGATAGTGACTGGAGACTGTGTCCTGCAGGGGATGGGAGCAACCATCTGCTAACCTGACTTGAGGTCCTAGGGGTTTTGCTGTTTGGTGGGTGCTCAAATGTGGGATGCTGCTGAGAGATTGCTAAGGTTTTTCTAGTCCTCAGACTATTAGCTCTTGCTGCTCACAATTGCCCTTGCAGCAAATGCCAACAGCATCCTGGGTTGCATTAGCAAGAGTATAGCCAGCAGGTCAAGAAAAATGAGCCTTCCTCTCTGTTCAGCACTGAGTCCACATATGGAGTACTGTGTTCAGTACTGGGTGTCCAGGTACAAGAAAAACATGGACATGCTGGAGTGAGTCCACAGAGACCACCTAGATGGTCAGGGGTAATATAAGAAGATGCTAAGGTAACTGGGTTTGTGCAGGCTGGGGAAGAGAAAGCTAATGGGAGGTCTCATTGCTGTCTACAGCTACCTGATATGAGGGTGTAAAGAAAACAAAGTGGGACTCCTCTCAAAGATTCAGTGAAGGACACAAGCTGGAACACTTAAAAATCTGACTACGTATAAGAAAATATTTCGTCACATGGGTGATCAAGCTCAGGAATGGGCTGCCCAGAGTAACTGTGGAAATTCCATGACTGGAGATATTCAAAGCTCCAACTTGGACAAGACCCTGAACACCTTAGTCTAATTTGACCAGATTTGAGGAGGACGTTAGAATCTATGACCTCCAGATGCCCCTTCCAACCTGAATTATTTTGTTATTTTATGATTCCACCTGCTTCTTTCCAATTTATACACTACTTAGAGCTATTCCTCCCCCCCAAAAAAAATCTTACATTGGAGGATGTCTCTGTGTGAGTCTCGGTGGCAGTTGTATTGTCTGTGTATAATGGTGCTGCATTACAATTAAGTCAATTAGTTGTTCAGGTCTTAGCCTGAAAAAAAGTTTCCATATGTCTTGTAGGAGGTATTGTGTGGCTTCAATGTGGAAGTCAAAAACTCTTTTGTTGCCTTATAGAGTAGAATGAATGAGCACACAGAATACATTGTGTGCTTAAATTAGAACAGCCTAATCTGATTATATATCTAGTATAAAAGTTTTAGTCTATAGGTTTTGTTTAGTCAAAGCCAACAGTGACTTCCTCCTAATTCACTTAAACAAGAAGCTGCTTTAAGCATGTATGGAATGGTTTCTTTTTAACCATATTGAGAAAGCTGTCCTCTAATATTTTGAGTTTTGTGTTCACTGGGTAAGAAACAACTCAAATAAGGAACCTTATAAAAAAAAGCAGATGTTCTTCTCACAGGGGTACTCAAATCAGCAAAAAGTAAGAATAATGTACATAAATGATATCTAATTAGGATTTTCTCCTTTACATGAATGGTTAAATCCTACTAACACTATGAATTAAACTGTGCTATCCCCTTCTAGCTACATATAAAAATGTGAATATTCCAAAATGCAATTTGTTATTTCCCATTTTTCAGATATTAACCTTATTATATTCTATATAATCATATATATAAAAGTATATGTATATACATAAATATATAATATATATTAAACAAGCAGTTCCCAACTTTTTTTTTTTTGTTTTAAACATAACAACCATTGTTGACTTGGAGACCAAGAAATAAATAAGATAAAATGAACTTCATTGATACAAAAAGTCTCAAAAAATAGGGTAGGAAGCTCTTATGGAACAGTTTTCCTAAAGGTAAAATGGATTTAGGTGTTATTTCTGGAACAGTGTATCTTTATACTATTTTTAATATTGGCTAGAGATCGTGCAAATATGAACCCAATCTACTTTCTGCTGAATAAATATGTCCCAGGATACTACCAATGCATAAATGTAAAGTGAACTTCATCATCATGATGGCCCTTTATCTCAGCAAAGTGCTTGTGTTTGTAATGATTGCAAATTGTTCCCTAAAAAGAGATATTTTCATGAAACCTGTTCTCAACTCTCTTTAGCCAGAGAAAATGTTGGACTCATAGCTGTTTCATCTGGTTTTGTTTTCATATTATCATTTGGCATGATTCTGTCCTAGCAAAGTCCAGGTTTGGAGATAGAAGGACTGTTATAATTTTAATCTGATATAAATAAGAATTAGATCTGTACAAACCACAGAGTACGCTGTTTTCTTCTAGCTAGCACAGTAATTGCAATACATCCTCACAATATCACTCACTGGATTTACACATACTGTGGGATTTGATATCATCCATAGAAACCAAGCACTTTTTCATAAACTGCCTAAAATTGAAAAATTTGCAAGGTTTGACTTGAAAGTTCTACCAGCAGGAGAAATGGCATTAAATATTATGGAGTAGTCTTCATGGGAATCTGTTAAGTAGTTCAGTGAACAGAGATTGCATCAGAGTTGTTCTCAAGTTTTACTAGGTCGGTCTGGCAGGGAAAGATTCAGTTTCAGGCTGTGATGCCTTCATTCATATGTCTAAGTATAGGTGTCTACAAGTGAGTAGGCTTTCAGTTTAAATACTGAAAATCTTGTCTGTTCAGCTGGTAGAGGTTCGTGAAAGATCCAGCTCTTAGCGATGCAGAGGAGATCATAGAATCATAGGATAGTTTGGGTTGGAAGGGACCTTTAAAGGTCATCTAGTCCAACAACCCTGTCGTGGGCAGGGACATCTTCAACTAGATCAGGTTCCTCAGAACCCTGTCCAACCTGATCTTGAACGTTGCCAGGGATGGGGCATCTACCACCTTTCTGGGCAACCTGTTCCAGCATTTTACCACCCTCGTTGTAAAAAGTTTCTTTCTTATATCTAGTTTAAATCTACCCTCTTTTAGTTTAAAACCATTCCCCCTTGTCCTGTTGCAACAGGCCCTGCTAAAAAGTTTGCCGCCATCTTTCTTATAAGCTCCCTTTAAATACTGAAAGGCTGCAATAAGGTCTTCCAGAAGCCTTCTCTTCTCCAGGCTGAATAACTCCAACTCTCTCAGCCTTTCTTCATAGAAGAGGTGTTCCATCGCCCTGATCATTTTTGTGGTCCTCCTCTGGACCTGCTCCAATAGGTCCCTGTCTTTCTTGTGATGAGAGTTCCAGGGCTGGATGCAGTACTCCAAGTGGGGTCTCACCAGAGCAGGGTAGAGGGGCAGAATCACCTCCCTCGACCTGCTTGCCATGCGTCTTTTGATGCAGCCTAGGATATGGTTGGCCTTCTGGGCTGCGAGCACACATTGTTGGCTCATGTCCAGCTCTTCCTCCACCAGTACCCCCAAGTCCTTCTCGGCAAGGCTGCTCTCAATCCCTTCATCCCCCAGCCTGGATTGATACCTGGGGTTGCCCTGACCTTGCCCTTGGCCTTATTGAACTTCATGAGGTTCACATAGGCCCACTTCTCAAGCTTGTCACATGATGGTCACCTGAGTCTCATTAGGCTCCACACTCTAAGCTGACCAGAAAAACAACTACCATGTTAGATATGAAACTCACCTCTACGTACAGCAGGCTCAGTTTAGTAGCTAACACATAGGTCACCAGAGTAGTTGAAGCTGTCCTAGGATATCCTATCTGTCTTGCAGATGCTGTTAAAGAGGGCACAAGTCTTCTTGTGACCCTGTGTCCTATCTGCTGACACCTACATAGACCAACAAAAGTGAATAAAGGCTAGTAAAAGACATCTGTCTTTTTGGGGTGGCAGGTGAAGATGTTGTAGAAGGCTCTGGGACATTGCAAATGGCACTAGGTTTGCCATTTAAGTAACTGAATTTATACAGTTGAACAGATTAATTTTAAGTGGTTTAATTTCAAACTGATTCACACTTCTAACATAGAATAATTATAGCTGCCTTCTCTTAAGTTTAATTTATTTGTTTATTCGGTTTATTTTCAGGATCCCACATTTTGGTATTTGTTTCCAAATATTCTCTGATGCTTGCTGTTACTTTATAAATCACAGAAAATGGTTTCACTTTTTTCTATTGCAAAGTGTTACATGGTAAATATATTCCTAAGTTCATATAGCTACTAAGCATGCACAAACACACATGCAAAATACCACACTGGTCTTGTTTCTTATTCTGTATTCATTATAGTTACTGTGAAATACTTATTACTGTATTAGACAATGAAGTCATAAATGAAATTTGTGTTTCCTGTAGGCCATGTACTTTTTTATAGTATTAATTGGTGGATCTAACCTTGAACTCATACCTTCTAGAGGCACTTCTGTCTTAAGAACACATGTAATTTTAAGTTGCCAGAAGTCTGAATTCCTGAAAGCAAACACAGAACTAACTCTCAGCTGTAACAATGAACTGAAATGTCAGTGGCTCTAACCCTACTCTAGAGCTACAGAGAACTCTTAGATACAAAATATGATACTGAAGACAATTTTTTTTATGTCCACTGTGCATTTCATAGTTGCTGGTATGTATTTAAGAAAAAAGGAACAGATGGGGTCAGTTATTCATTTTGGGGTTTTGCATTGTTTTTTAAATTGTGATTAATTCTAAAATAGAATTTAAAGTGTTCCTATTAGCTAATGAGGAAGGATTTTTAGAGACGTGCAATGTTTTTTTATTAGACAAAGTATAGCTGGGAAAAAACACTACAAGCTTTCGGGCATGCAAGCCCTTCTTCAGGTTTAAAATAGAAACAGAAGCCTTCAAGCTAAATACTAGGTAAGAGCAATTGCTCTGGGTTTAACTTCATTATGTTAATCATTTAGACAATTTGAAGAAAAGGCATCTAGCACTGGTGGAGCTGAGGGAGATGTGGGTGAGATTCCTAGCTCCTACAGGAAAGAGGCAGGCAGTTAATTATTACTTTTGGTGTAGTGAAGAGGAGGATGAAGGCTAGGCAAAATCAGTATGCTATCAAATTGGTATCTCTACTGAGTCTGCAATTTTTAGTACCAAGTAGAACTATAAATTAGCTTGTCTTTTGAGAATACTGTGTACGTCACCTTTGAATTGGGATTTGGAGGGTAGAGGGTGAGGTCTCCTAGCTGTAATTATTTGAAATTCCTCTCTACTGTTTGATTTGCTTGATTTCAACATCACAGATTCCATTAAAGCATTTGGCACATGGAATTAGGTATGAAATAAGGACATATATGTGTGTGATCTGTGGATTTTGTCCTGCTCCTGTTGTAGGCAAGTTTAAGGAGTAGGCAATGGAACAGGGTGTGGAAGAATTCCTCTTGAGAAAACATAGGAAATTAAAAACTTTAGAAGGATAAGATTTCCTTAGATGATATTGGATCATGCAGGTCAGTCAGACTACTCCAGGAAGCTGTATTTCTTGGGTCTACTTCTAGAATTTCAGGATATGGGTTAAATGAGTATAATAACCTGTGGATGAGTTTTTTACAGTCTCAATATCATGTAAATTTTGAGTAAAATCCAGAGTTCAGACTAGCATTTAAGGTCTGTGGTAAGCATAACTGAAGTTTTATAACCCTCAAAATATATATCATTACCCTTCATCCCACTGTCATTTTGCCACCCCTCCTCTTCCATCACATCAAGTATAAACTACTTCAGAAGCTGCTATGATTTCTTACTCACTTTAAAAAGTTGATGGATAGGTCCATTTGTTCCATCGCACTAGTTTCTATCACCTTCATCTTCCAAACAGGCAAATTAATGTGTTTAGGTTTTTTGTGCTGTCCTTTTCTGACTTTAGGGCTCAGTGAAGGCTCACAAGTATATTTTTGCCACCACCAGCAAGCCACCAGAAGCCCTCGGCAGCTGTTCAGACCACTTCATCATTGTTGTGACGACTATGCTGATCGTTAAGCTCTCTTCATATGCCATTGAGCAGATTAGTGTTGTATGGTTTTATCTCCATACCTTCTCTCTTTCTTGCTATCATGTGTCTTACACTGAAGCTTTAAATAAATTCGGGAGCTAGTTATTCTTTTCCAACTTCATATAGTTCAATCCTGGTCATATATACTAAAATAGATTTTTATTTCCATGGTTAAACATTGTGGGAAATAATCAGAATGATGCTATTACTGGAAGCTGCTGACACATAAATCTTTGGAGAGTTTCTTCTGATTTGCTGAAGACTTTTGCTACTGAAAGTATCCTGAGGACTTAACAAGAAAGTTAGAAATATATGTCATGGGAAACCTGTAAAATATGAAGAGCAATATTAAAACTGTCACATCATTGCATCTGCACATTTAAGCATTCTAAAGTCTATAGTTATCTGTGTCTGATGAACAAATGCATCACACGCCTAAAAGATCATCTACCATATACGTAACTGTTAGTTTGATAGACTTCCTAGTGAAGGCAAGATGAGGAGAAAGAGGAAACCCTGAATCTTGAAGAAAATGATGGATCTTTTTTTGCAGTATGTTCCATCCAAAAGAGAGAATATCAAAGGAAACTCAAACACAAAGTAAATACCTGAGTGCTTTATGGTACTCCAGTTTGTGATTTTTTTTATCCGTAATGAGTAAATATGAATATGCATAAATATGAATAAAGATTTTACATCAGTCATCAGTATGTTGTTTGAAAACATTGTTAGAAGATGACCTCATTGAGGTGAGATCTCAGTCAAGATGCTTGATATTTTTACTGGTTTAATACATAATAGAATGAAACTGATTTGTCAAAATGAATTAGTGGATTTTGAGAAGCAGTGGGGTAGAAATTTTAGTCTCCTAAAATGGCAAGTATCATTTGCTGCCCACTTAAAATTACTGTGTGGCATATAAAGACTAGTGAATTATGATAAACCAATGAATACTGCTTAATTATTTAATATTAATTGTGGAATTACACTAAGTTTGGGAATAATACCTTTATTAGCTATCTCTGAATAAAGCCAAGAAGAAATAACTCTATTAGTATTGCAGTCACAGCTGTTAATTGGTAGCATAAAAAAAAAGGTAAAATATACTTCCAGCTTTCTTTAATTCCCATCTGTAGCCACACAAAGCACCCCATTAATCCCTCTTCTGATCCTGGAAGCAGACTTGACACCGGGAGTATGATAAGAACAAGAGATTTGGTTTATCATTTGTTTAGACTGCAGCTTGCAGGGATCAAGCACAGGGCTCCCCAGCGAGGCAAAAAAAACCCTCCAATCACCCAACTTGTATATCCTATCCTCTTATCCTGTTTCTTGACCATCCTTTTTGTTGCCCTTGTACTTCCTTTTCTCCTTTCAAATCTCCTCCAAATAAACAACCTGCCTCTAATTCCATTTTCTCCCTTGGTCTCAATTTTGCTTCATCTGTACCCAGTCTTGGTAGTTCTGATATCATGACATGGATCATCTCTGCCTTTCATGATGTCACAGATGGTGTTTCCAAAGCACTGCTGGCCTTGCAGGACTCTGCTCCCCCAAAGGTCCCAGTGCTTCCCTTCAGCTGCCTGTGACATTTGACTTTTTCTCATATGCCTCCCCCTTAGCCACCTGTGCAATCTCTCAGATCCTCATGTTGTTACTTGTCATGTCCAGCAATTTCTCATGTCATGTCTAGTGGTTTTTCTGCCGCTCTAACAAATTTAAACTGCATTTCAGGAGACACATAGTGTTTACAGTGAATGGAGAACAAGTGATTAGTGAATTAGTAAAACTCATTCACCTCATTCACTCATAACAGTGGAAGCTGTTTGTCTTTATGTGGGCTTTAAAATTGCTTTCATATTTTGAGCTGGTTAACATAAAAATAAAACCAAATTCATAATGGGTCACAATCACATTGTTGTGACACTTCATGTGATTTACACTGTTGAAGTCACTCCATTTTCTCTCATCCTCGTAGCTCTCACCATTCCACAAAAGCACTGAGCTTTTCTCTGACATGTACCTGAGGCAGGTATCAGCCTGTTGCTGCTGCTACCTTCTTTGCCAACCTTTGTGAACATAAAGAAACTGTCAGCTGTCACAGCAGATTAATGACAGAATAGTAATTTTTTTTTTTCTATTATTACTTAATATTTCAATTTGATGTGGCCTTCTTTCCATAATCCTGCAGACAGATGATTTACTATTTTATTGTTGTTTATGTGACTTTTATGAATGCTCTGTGATATTACAAGTTGATGATGAGAAACACCATTGTCATCTATAGATAAATTAAATACAAAAGACCACCTAGTATAAAATGCAAATACTGTGAAAGTTATTATTAGAAATAATACGCCATTGTCTAACATTTCTTATAATGCATTACAGACCGATAGTGAGAAAGATATTTGGGATATTTCTTCTTCCTGTGTTCAATCACTTTGCGAAGGTTTTCTACAGGACTTAGCCCAGAGAAAAATATGTATTCAGGAAATGTTGGGGAGTTTTGTTAACAAGAGATCTTTTACTGTTAATATGGCAGTGAGATACTGAATATTAAGTCTGTCAATAATTTAAAAGAATAACTGTTTTGTTTTGGTGTCCAGAGGATAGAAGTATTGATTGTTCTTAAAAGCTCAAATCTCTTTTTTTTAAGTGGTATGCCTGGTAAAATCCTATGAAGTGTTCAGAACTTTTCTGAAGAAAAACACCTTTTTTGGAGTGTATCTGGTAGTTCATAAAAGTGTGGCTTATGTAATAAATAGGGTAGGATTTTCCAGGTTTCAAAGGTAAAAAAGTGATGACAAAGTCTGCATATTTTCTGAGAATAAATTATAGAATCATGGAATCATAGAAGAATTTAGGTTGGAAAAGACCTTTAAGATCATTAAGTCCAACTGCAAACCTAACACTACCAAGTCCACCATTAAACCATGTCCATAAACACCATGTCTACACATCTTTTAAATACCTCCAGAGATGGTCATTCAACCACTTCCTTGGGCAGCCTGTTCCAGTGCTTGACAACCCTTTTGGTGAAGAAATTTTTTTTAATGTCCAATCTAAACTTCCCTTGGTGCAACTTGAGGCCATTTCCTCTCGTCCTATCACTTGTTACTTGGGAGAAGGGACCAACACCCACCTCGCTACAACCTCCTTTCAGGTAGTTGTAGAGCGTGATGAGGTCTCCCCTCAGTCTCCTCTTCTCCAAACTAAACAACCCCAGTTCCTTCATCTCCTCCTCATAGGACTTGTTCTCTAGATCCTTCACCAGCTTCGTTGCCCTTCTTTGGACATGCTCCAGCACCTCAATGTCTTTCTTGTAGTGAGGGGCCCATGACTGAACACAGTATTCGAGGTGCGGCTTCACCAGTGCCGAGTACAGGGGCACGATCACTTCCCTAGTCCTGCTGGCCACACTATTTCTGACACAATTATACTAGAATTAGATATGTAAAGTAACATTTTAACTATGTAAAGGCATTCCATTGTAAAATGAATAATTATTTACCTATAATCCAAAATATTAAGTGATGTTGGAGGTAGTTCTTTTAAAAACAGGGAAACTGACTATGTTCAGCACTTCGTAAAAAGCTACTGTAATATAATTCTGTATTGGACATTACACATTACAACACTCTCACAAACACACACAGACATATATGTATTGATATGATATTATATTATATACACATAATATTATTGGAGGATTGAGGGTAAAACTGTTGACATCTATTTATTCACTAGAAATATAGATAAGATCCTGACAATCCAAAGCTATGAAATCACACTTATAACTCACTATTGCCTAACTGGAGCTTCTAAAAACAATTCTCTAAACCCGAATGCACTTATTTTTTTCAACTGAGTGTAGATTAAATAAAAGCTAGGAGAACGTCCTTGTAAATTTTAACCAAGGAAGTCTACTCTGCTCTGGTGAGACCCCACCTGGAATACTGCGTCCAGCTCTGGAACCCTCAGCACAAGAAAGACATGGACCTGTTGGAGCAGGTCCAGAGGAGGGCCACAAAAATGATCAAGGGATGAAACACCTCTCCTATGAAGAAAGGATGAGAGAATTTGGGTTATTCAGCCTGGAGAAGAGAAGGCTTTGGGAAGACCTTATTGGGGCCTTTCATGCTTAAAGGGGGCTTATAAGAAAGATGGGGACAAACTTTTCAGCAGGGCCTGTTGCAACAGGACAAGGGGGAATGGCTTTAAACTAAAAGAGGGTAGATTTAGATTAGATATAAGGAAGAAATTTTTTACAACGAGGGTGGTGAAACACTGGCACAGATTGCCCAGAGAGGTGGTAGATGCCCCATCCCTGGCAACATTCAAGGTCAGGTTGGACAGGGTTCTGAGGAACCTGATCTAGTTGAAGATGTCCCTGCCCACGACAGGGTTGTTGGACTAGATGACTTTTAAAGGTCCCTTCCAACCCAAACTATCCTATGATTCTATGATTCATTAATCAGAATGAATAAAAGTATCTGAATTTGACACTCAGTTACAAAATTCCTGGATTTCTATAATACAGGTATTAAAAATCTGTAATATAGAAAAGCCACTGCTAAAACAGGCTGTAGCAAAACACAAGTTCGTATGGCACATATTTTTCTCAGGGTTTGCTGTTAGTTTGGTTTATCTGATCCACCCAAAAGGAAGTGAAGCCTCTTGAGAAACACCCACTTCTAAAAACTGACAATTTCATGTAGACTTTTTTTGGGTCTGTATTAACCATTGCCAAAACAGAGTGACCTCACGCCTAGTTTACTGATCACCAAACCTGTCGCTCTTCTCTTTGCTTTTTTTGCAAACATTAAATTCTTTACCAATTTAAGAAAGAAAATGGAAATGTTATTATAAGCATACCTGGAAGTAGCAATTACTGGAGTGGAATGAGAATCAGCTGATGAAGTAGAAGCAGGAAAACAAAAAGAGCAGTTGATATGGATTTCTTTAAGCTACATGTGAATTTCGGTATAGAATGAGAGTGGAAGCTGGCTGATGTCAAGATGTGTCTAGACTATATGGTATTTGGTGGTCTTTTGGTCATACAATGAAGGTAGTGATTTCCTTCATCTCAAGATTTATGCTTAGGGTGTCACAGGAGTTGCTGAAGGAGTGTTTTACACAACTTCACATCATCTGTGAGATAATGGCCACATCAGACTAGAATACATCATCAGAGTGACACAGCTTAGTAGCAGCAGAACAGGGACACAATCTTTCCATCAAAGCATTGAGAAACGGAAAAAGGCAACCAAACCCACTATGACTTGGAAGTTAGTATCAACAAGATGGAAACACATGTCCAAAAAGACTGAATGTTTTTCTGTTGCCATCACCAAAAGTGAATGACAGTGGAGCTAGTAAGCACAGTGACCTCAACAGATGGCCTTGTTACACAAACTTTTTGTTTGCGGTAGAAGCTAAACAACCTGTGGACAATACAAGTTTTAAAGTATCATAAAGAATGAAGTAAATTCCTATACCTAACCTGAGCCACAGTTTCCACCCTGTTTTTTGTGGGTTGTTTTGTTGGTGTTTGGTTTTTTTTCAGGGAAGGGGGTTGGGGGTCTGTGTGTTAATTTTATTTCAAAATATTGTCATGTTTAATAGATCAACTACAAGAGGCTGCTCACCCTCATAAATGAATCATATAGTGCTTAAGAGAGGTGCAGCAAAGAATTCATAATTATGAGGTCATAAAAATAATTCTGCAGCCTCACATGCCTTCAGATACAAGTTTGATAAAATAATCAAGTGGCTTAAGTAATCAGGAAGCTGATTACTAAAATTAATTAAAACACTGCTTAATTTATTTCTCAGCAGCTATCCTTGGCTTTAGAGTTCAGTTAATATTTTCTTTCCATTCCTCTGCTGCTACTATATAAAGTATTGGCAGAGGACATATAGCTTATTTAATCTGCCTTTCCGATGTTTAACAAAGTGTTGGGTTCTTGCATTGCAGCAGATTTCAACTGGTGAAATAAAACAGACTTTTCTTGCACCATCATTAAAGCTCTTTCTGGATATAGAATGGAGTCTCTTCAGGGCTGGCTCTGTGATCAATCTTCAGATTCCCCATGAAATTCTTTATCTATTCTCTGATTTATCCAAATGTACAGAATAACACAATGCCAAAAATTTGAAACAAAATAAGATTGTTATGCTTCTGCTGTCTTTCCATTATTTGAATTCTATACATCTAGCTGTCCCAAAAACAACAGCTTGATATTACACATCAAGATATTACTTAATATATTGTGAGTCTGAACTCCTTCTAATTTTGTCTGCTACAGAGGAAACTGGAAGAAACAATATTAACATGAATAAGGACAGGGCTGAACAGTAGGAAGTAAAAATGGATATAGCAAAGGTTAGAGAAGTTTGCTTCTAAACAGCAATGTTGAGGATCTACAGTTCCTATTTTGGATTATGGAAACAATATATGTTCAAACCCTTTGAAAAACAGTCCCATTCACTTTAGAAGTCTGAACTCAAGTTGTTAATTTCTAGAGTCGTGGGAGAACTCGAGTGCTGGTTACACTGACATCGCTAGTTCCCAGCACTGTATCTTTACATTAGAACCATTAAAATCAAGTCTAAAAATGGTCTAAAACAAGATTCACAAACAGAAAAGAGACTGAACTGTAACAAACCAAATTTAAAAAAAAAAAAAAAAAAAAAACAACAAAAAAAACCCAACTGTGGAGCCTGTATTATTATCAAGTATTTGCAGGACTCCTCAATCTCATGAATCCCACTTGTTACTTCTAAAGATCATTAGCAAATTGATAGCATTTCAATGTTAATTGTTCTCAAAAGGAAATAAATAAAAATGAAAATTGCCTTTTGGAAAATGAGTTTTGGGAAGCGTCCCAGATATAACCAAACAATCAGAAATCCCAGTCACTCCCAGAAGATGTCACAAAGTAAACTTCCTGGAAACTATGTAATGGGTATTTCAGATTTCACATCATTGGCTGTATTGACATAACCAGTACAGTAAGTTATATTCAGGTGTGGACGCATTTCAGAAACACTCTACCATATTTCAAAAACACCTCTTGATACCTGAGGGAGGGTTCAGGGAAGACACAGGAAAATTAACTTTCATTGTGCTATATGTATTGTAGAAAGAGACTCTGAGCTCAATTTACTTTGGAATGAGTTATTACTTTTTCACAATCTATAGGCACATGATTAAAAAAGAGATGAGACTTATCTAGTTCAGGTATTACTACATTAAGATGAACTGAAAAGTTTGGGTATTTGAAACAGAAAAACTGACCAGTAAACAAGCTACTGTTCAAACTGATTCAGTGCTGAATATCTTTAAAAGCCAGGAAATCATGTCAAGGAACTAATGCATTTTCTCAGGCAGAAAAACAGTCTAAGGAAGCTTCAATTGCCCTAGAAATATTTGAATATGCTGGTTCTGTGCTGGACTGTAGGCTGAGAGGCACAAGGATGTATTCAACAGTTTTTCATGATGGCAATGATTGGTAAACTAATATTGATACAGTTTCAGGTAAAAGCTGCTCAACTCAAGCGGTTTAAATCTAATAAAGGTCAAAGCAGTTTATAGATTTATTAATGATGTGTAATTAATTGGAAAGTAAGCTATATAATCAGGATCAATATCAACAATACAAGACATAAACCGTGACATTAGACACTTAAAAACAAGCAGTTAAAATGCTAGCCTTAAGGAATTCATGCCACTATGAAACTAAAGTTGTGCTATGCTGAAAGAGATGACAGAGGTCTTGAATATTTAATTGATACTGAAACAGAGACAATAAGGAATAAACCTGAGATAGAAGATACTCGGTCTAGCTTACACACCTGGCTTGCCCTAAAATTGTAGGAACTTAGTCAAAAAACCCAAGCGTTTATATTCCATAACTAGTTAGTGGAAAAAGAATAGTGCTATTAAAAGGTGCTATTATCAAGGCCAGGTTGGATGGGGCTTTGAGCAACCTGGTCTAGTGGAAGGTGGCCAGGTGGGTTGGAACTAGATGATCTTTAAGGTCCCTTCCAACCCTAACCATTCTATGATTCTACGTTTCTACGAAAAGCCTCTGTAGAGGGATTCTGGCCAACTAAGTTTAGATATTCAGATAAAGTAGACAGGATAGCCCTTTGGACCTCTTTAAAGTCACCCAACTCTCTTCCCATTGAATATGTGATATAAAAGCTGCTAGGTAGGTAACTTTAGGAAAAAAAATGGGAGTCTAAGTTAGGCAGTGTATATCAATTCCCAACAACTTATTATGTAAGCTTATTAGGATAACCTTTTAGATTATATTCCTGGTTGTGCTTTCTCGGATTTTATTTTTCCTGGGAGTAAGGGAAGAATTGCTAACAAATAGAAGAATCCAGTTAAATAGGAATTAATTCATTATAATATCATGATCAATTTCTATGTCTGATCGAAGTAGATGATCACAGTGGTGCCTTTTAGTCTTGTAAATCGATAAACTAACATACCTTTAGGCAAATTCAGAATAGGTTAAGGGCATGAATAGCTGATTTGTATGACTGATACCCCACTTCCTTTTATGATAATAGATTTAGGTATACATGCCAGTATGTAATGGAAAATAACATCCATTAGAAAATCTCCTTTTATAGCTTACATGTATATTTCTTTCTCTGTAAAGAAATTCCTGAAATGCCTAACAGAACAATAAACAGATGCTCTTTCTTAGCATGCCAATTTCTTGTATATTTTTTGTCAAGTACATATCCCCATACCAACAGAAGAATTACTCAAAACCAACTCTTCAGAATCCAACCTACATAATATAAAATATAACTTTTCCAAAGTTCCAGAGTTCCAAAGAATAGTTTCTATTGCATGCATTTGGTATTCAGCAAAATCTGCCCTACTGTATAACTTCATTCTACTTAAAAATCTGCTCTGTATTATACAAGAATTTAATATTTCCACATTTGGATAAACACTAAATAAATTAAATTCAATTAAGATATAAAATGAGTTTACATAATTTAAGTAAAATTTAGATACATAATTAACAGAACAGTCCAAATATTTCTTATAAAATACAGGTATGCAATGTTCACTATAAATAATACCAAGGTTTTTTCACATCAGGCTATTGCACGTTTTACAAAACATGTGAGCATGACTCTCTTGTTCTGTGGCATTTGGGGTTCAAAAAATAGAGGTAGGCTGGACACATATGAAGAAAGAGGTCTTCATGTGACCTGTCATCAGCAGCAAGCTTCTGTTGCCTTAACATGATGCTACTTGAGATTGGTTTTTTGGCTATGTGGCTTGGTCTTCCCTCTAGAAAGGCAGAGCTATCACATGGCATAACTGTCAAGTGTGTAACTCATGTGCTCTGGGCTTTTTCAAACGAGTATGCACCGAGTGGTCCATATCAGTAGATATTTTCAGGACGTGCATATCACAAGCAGTACTGAGGTTCATTTCAAAGATTAGTTTTGGCATTGTTAAGCTTATTTGAAAACACGCATAGAGGTATCTTTTCTTAAAAGTACTTAAAAACTTAGCCAGAAAAAATGTGAAGCCAGGATTCTTTCCAAACAAATGAAGGCAGGGGGGAATTAAAAGAAGATTTTACCGCCAACCTAAAGAATACAGTCAGAAGGGGGAAGATGAAAATCTCATTTTCCTGTTGAAGGTGGATGAGAATATATATCTTACTGGAAATGAAGGAGAAAAAAGAAAAAAAAAAAGGGCCTTCATTGTGTTATTTAGTTCTTAGGTTTGGATTTGAAAAACTTCCAACCAAGAAATGCCTACATTTAAGGTTTCTCATCATCTAGACAGATTCTTGAACCTTTGCACTATGCAAAGAATATTTTCTGCTGCCTTTTTTGAAAGAAAAGATTGGGTTAGTCATCTGTTGCTATAGATACAACTTAATCACGTAAATGTAGGAAGCCTGTAGATTCCTAACCACTCAAAGATGCTTTGTTCAGGCTGTATTGGGCTACCAAAGTCTTCATGACAGTCAGAATTTCAGATGCATGCCTCATTTAGTTTCAATGTTTCCTATTTTTCCATTTGCCTATTCACTTTGGAGACTTAGACATCTAAATAATTATTGTGAATTCTACCCTTAAAAAGATTAACACCAATTATTAAATTTATTATATACCAGTTGAAAACACTTTTTGTGTGCCCTGCTTTCCTTTGGCTTCAGATCTCAAAGGTGATTCTACCTAACCCGGGTTTCTTGGTATACAGAATAATGCCTACTATACTGAATTAAATAACCTGACATTTAAATATTTACCTATTGTACTGTTCTGCAAGCTAGTTAACATTTCTGATGTTCCATTGGGGTAAATTATTTTCAATCCATGTTTCTGCAAGTATTTCTTGGGAGATATACCTACTTGAGAAACTCATCTCTGTAGTTTTAATTACTTCTGTTCTTTACACTTAGTTGTTGACTTCTGTTTATAATGTAATGTAAGTAAGGCACAAGACTGTCAGCTAGCATTGCAACAACTTGCATGTTCATGCTGAGGTAAGTAGGTGTTAAAGTTTGCCATTATAAGTGGTAGTTGCAATGTTACAGCAGTTATGCTATAATTGTACAGTTAGAAAATCATCAGGAGAAAGTACATTCTACATTTGGCTAGTAGGAAATATATTGGCTTTTGCCAACCTGGAGTAATGTGGTGATTAGAAAATTTCTTTGGAGTGTGACAGAGCCAGCCTTTGGTCTGCGATCAGCCAACTCTATTTCTATTCCAAGAACCTATTTCAACCCGTTACAACTTATTTCCAAGTTAATAATGTCATCCCAGGTCCATTGGGGTGGAAATCAGCTCATATATTAAGGCATTTAAATGGAGATTTCTAAATGCATGTGCCAGCATCCAACTAGATATTTGATTGAATTTCCTAGATGTAGATATCTAGTGCAGTCTGAAATGTCTTAAGACATCCGAGAAATCCACAGAAGGCTGGCAAATATGACAGTGGTAGTCTTGTACACTTTTGGAATGCAGGTGGAAGCTCAGCAGATATTCTGGGTATGTCAAATGAAGCTGGAAAACTATGTTAGGTAACAATCACACATAAATTTCTACCTTAGAATAAGCTGAATAATATTCTGTGCTCCATCACCTGTGCTCAGTGGTAATCTGCTCATCTGAACCCTACACATATTTTCTCTACTATACAAGCTTAAACACTTACTTGTGCAAAGACCTTATATTTAAACACCTACAATTAGATGTGATTTTTTAACCCACCTGTCTTGATAGACATGTAATCTTTCCTGGTGCATTTTGAAACTTCCTGTGTTCATCCCTACACAGAAAAAGTGTTTGAAATATAGCTCTGTAGTTAACAATATCATAGTGATTCCATTCTAACTATTTACATTTTTCTTCTATTACTTCTGTGAAAATAAAAGAAAAAGAGAAAAACCTGAATTAATTTTTCCCATATCTGTTAACACGTAAAATTTTATTTGCCATAAAATTTCAGTTCTAATTTGTCCTTGAGTAGCCTATAAATGGTGTCTATTTTTCTTATATTTCTTTTGGTTAGTGCAGTAGAATTAGATAACATCCTCTCAACATCAAATAGTAATAGCTACATAATCTTCCAGATTATTCAGACCCTACACTATCTAAATATAATGTATTGATTGGTTACCTACAAAAGAATATTCCAAATTATTACTAGAAAATATGCTAGATTGATTTGTGTTCTATCATTTTATAAAACAACAGCAAAAATCAAGGTGCTGCATTGAAAACATTTTCAATAAACTATCTGGTTTTCCCATTATTTTAGCAAGAATAGTTATGGATATGAAAGCTGATGTTTGAATTTTATTTTACAAAAAAAAAATATTGCAATCTAGCACCCAATTTATGAAATATTGTCCTTATCTTTTCATTATTTGTATTTGAAGTACTAGAACATAATGCAATGGTGGAAACTATATACTACTGTAGCAGGTAATACATTTTAAAGAGTTATCAAAAAGTTCATCCATTTTAAAGGGCAGCATATTCATAAGCTGAATCAAAGTTCTTGTGCTGTTCTATCTGAAGGTTATCTCATCATGAAATTGAAAATTCTCCATTCAGGCATATTTTGTTTATTTTCCTGTAACTTCATTTTAATTCCCTTTTTTGTCTTTCCTCAGCATTGGTAAAGGATAAGATGTAGGCTGTTGCTAGTCAGAGACATAAATAAAAGTCAAGAGAGGCCAAAGATAACTTCCATAAGGCTAACTTGATTTATTCCATACAGACATTTTTCCATATGCTTTATTCTATGTTTGTTCTTTTCTTGTACTTGTTTTCTATATGGCAGTCCCTCCTCCCAAAACCTGTTCCCCTCTTTCAGTAGCATCCGAAATTTTTGAAGAATGAATGAAAATGTGGGTCTGCAGTTAAGATATTTGTAATTATGAGGTTGTGAGGACTGGAACTGATGATGAAATTGTTTATTTCACAGCCTAAATAATAATAAAAGAGATACTTTAAATTTATTCCCATTCAGGTAATACATCAGATTACAGTCGTCTTCATTCAAAGCATTCAAGTATATGGACAACATCAAAATGCAGTTTGAAAAAGAAAGTTCATTTGTGGTAGTGAATGAACCACAGGGACAGATACAGAAAACAAAAGCATCCAGAAATACGTACTTGTATCCATCACTAAATCTAGTATGGCTCTCTTTTATCAGGTTGTAAGATGGCTATCATCCTCTTTGAATATCAAGTCCTTTACTTATTGCTTCACTTTCTGAAATTCCTGTTAGATTTACTACTGCAACTTCCTTGTGTTGTATTTTCTGATCTTGCATCAGCCTGTTATTCTGCCTCAAAGACTGCAAAATCTTAGCATGACATCCTTACATGTATATCATACCAATCATCTCAGATATTTTACATCATCACACGTACACCTGCAATGTTCTTGTCCTACTTTGTGATCATTTTTCCTTCTTCTACTTCTAGTTTCTTTTGCTTATACCAAAATCCTTTTGGTTTTAATTTGTCATTATTATTTATTCCACAGGATATTTGGAGTGTTTGTATACCAATATTGTGTCATCAGAGTTCTACTATGGCTTATAACATCAACATTTGTCTTTTACGAGAAATAAAACATTTCTATTGAATGTTAATTTGTAGGATTTTTTTTTTAAAGTTGCTCCCAAAAACAACTTGAGATGTTTAGTCTTGTTTTTATAAAAATTTATTCAGATGAACAATACTGCATTCTTCCACATTAAACTACCTCTGTCGAAGTCTTCTTTCAAAAGCCATATGCTTGAATGTTTTTATGCTTCTAAGATTGCAGTAGAGTAATTTACAGTAGAGTAATTTTGTCCAAAGATTATCTCTTTTTTTTTTTCTTATTTTTTCTTTTTTCTTTCTTGGTGTTTATTTGTTTTTGGTTTTTTGGTTTTGGTTTTTTGTTGTTGTTGTTTGTTTGTTTGTCTGTTTTGTTATTGAACTTTTGTAGGTAAATAAGCACCTGGAATAATGTTGTGAAATTAATGATAATCCTTCAAAATGCATTGATCCTCTTTTTGGAATAAAAATAATTTGTCTTCTGTGCTTCCAATACAATTTTTTAAATTATGGATGTTTACAGTAAAATGTTCCACTTAATAGTAATGGTTCATCTTAATATGAAGAACTAATGGCACTGTCTCAATAAGACTTTTTCTTATGAACTGTTGAACTAAATAGTCCTTGCAAGAAGCTGTTTCTATATTTTCCTTCTATATCTTGGGCATGTTTTTCCAGCTAATATGAAATCAACAGTAGATGGCATTTGAGTTAGAGATACAATGTTCCCTTGAAAATCAGGTGTCTTATTATAAGGTTGGCCTTGGTAGTAAGCATTCTGTTCTCTGCTTTCCCTCCTGGTCTGGCAGTGCTCTCAGGTGTCATATGTATTGTTTCTACCCAAGTGTTAATTGTCTCTCTCAAGGCTCTTTTACTGATTTCCTGTCCTTTTACACTTTTCAAATACCTCTTTTCTTTAACTGATAATTCACAATTCACGGTTTCTCAGAAGTGCAGTCACAGTTAAATCACTTCAGTTCTAATTAAATAGAAACACAATGTTTAGACAGTATGCTTTAAGAGATAAAAAGAAAATACAAAAAAAAAAATCTATTTTGAAGTCATTTAAGATGCCACTTTCTCTGTTGGGTTACTTGGTTCATCATCTGAATCTGAAAAGACAATTAATCAAATATCTCTGTTTCCTTTTTCTTTAAGTAAATACTATCTTTTGAAAACAGTCCACTCCAGCAGCCACAAAAATTGTCAGCTGGCAGTTATCCCAACAAGTTATTTCCACATTGGCAACAACTCTGACAGCAGAGGGTTCCTTATAATTACTAGTCACTGTGTGGCTGGAGCAACTTAGAGCTCTAAAAGACCTGGCAAACAGAACGATTTAAAAAAAAACTTGGGGAGTGACTAGAAAACAGCTAGCTCAAAACTAGTTGTGGTGCAAATGTACTAACTTGGAACTGGAAAAATAATCAGGTATATTTTTGAGGCTTAAAATAAATGGCATTCATTCTACCCACACAGTGTGTTTATGTACGATTGTATTTGGTAGGAATAAAAAGTCACTTCAAAATGACAATTCATCCCACGTATTTCAGGATGCAACGAATTGCCTTGAAGAAACAAATCATGCCTATCGTTCCTGTTTAGTACAAGGTAAACTAGACAAATGCCTTAGATTATATGCCTACTTCTTTATGACAAAATTTTAGGTAAGATGAATTCTACATGAATTCCACAATATGAGTAAAATTCTGGAGAACTCTGAAATATCACATGAAAGTACTTTTTGCCATGAATGTAAATGATTTTAAATCAAGAGCAGCAGGCACAAAGGTGTCCTTCATTTCCTATAAAATCTAAAGATTCCCTTCCTCTGTCTGGTTTGAATAAACAATACTTTTCCTTCAAATTTATATGGTTTTTTTATTTATTTATGAACACAAGAACACTATTAAAATACTACATTTGATTCCTAGACAGGTGACATCATTAGAAATACTTCAGTGAGCACTATTTTCAGAATCTCTTGTGATGGAGTAAATATAACGTGGAAACAGAGTATATGTTTGACATCCAAAATCTTAAGATTAAAATAAACAAACAAAAAAACTAATTGCAATGAATTATGATAACAAACTAAACAAACACACACACACACAAAAAGAAAAACCTCTTTATCTTCTGGATTGTGAGCCTTCTATGAACTGAAATTACTTTGGAGGTGCAGCCAGGAATGCTAGAATACTACTTTTTAAAGACAAAAAACCAATGTAACCTGAAAATTACCTCTAAGAGCATATGAATGCAACAGGTGTGACTACAGGGGAAAAGGAGTTAAAACAAACAAACAAAACCAGTTCAAAATATCTTGAGGTTTAATATAATGAAATTGGCCACAGTAATCACTTTCTTTTAGCAAGAAATAAATTAAATTAATGAAACAGCTGCATACTATAGCTTTTCCTTATAGTATCAGAAAAGATAAACTTTGTGAAATGTATCTTTGGGATAAAATCAGTGGTCTTTCCTATACCAGCTGTATTTATTCCTCTGACTACAGCAAATTCTGGTTCAGGCCTTCAATAAACCACATGATGTATGTTAAGACGAATCATTATCTGAGTGACTTGCTAATTGAATAAACTTTTTTTTTTCAAGTATAAAGTATTCTATTTCATATAAGATCAAACACATTGCTTATATTTAATAGTTGCAGTGTCATTTTCCTGTTATAAAATGAATAATACTACTCAATTTCTGGTCCTCTTTAATTATTCAGACCTTAAGAATAAATTATATTATGCATTACTCTTGAAGTAATATGAAGGAATAATTGACTGACACTGACATAATAGAATGCCATCAATATTTTAATTTTAAATAGAATTATACTTCACATTACATTCATCACTTGAAACATAGGAGAATAATTCTTAAATTAGTTTAAATAAAAATGGATCATGCTAACTTTCATGTATAAGGGACACTTCCAAATAACCAGCTTTGTTTTTGTTTTCTATCTACTTGTCTACACCTGGAAGATCGAGAAGTTCACATGTGGGGAAATTTGAGCATACATAAAACCTCTCACTCACTCCTTGCACCATCATATGTAAAGGCATGCTAGAAGTAGAAACAAGAACTTGCTTCACTTAGCAAATTTCTGCTGATACACCATCTTTTGGGAAGCGAGCTGCTTCAAACTCTGGTGAGGAAAACATTGACACAAAAATGTGTCAATGGGCATAATAATTGACTGCCTGGTGAATTCCCATCTCTTTCTCATTAGGTATCTCTTTCTTGCTTGATGAGGCAGTGGAATGATGTGTTATCTCTTACTCATGATGAAACTTTGAATTTTAACCTTGATTCAGAATTAGGAATATCTCTAAATTTGCCAGTAGTGTCCAGGTACTGGTCAGCGATGTTTCTGTCCTAAATGAATACTGCAGAGTTTGAGAAAAGCATTTCAGCATTTGACATATTTTTCTCTTGGTGGGGCATGGATTGTCTTCAGTCCTTAGCATGTCTTTCATATGGTGGTTTCTTGCTGAATTTTGTCATTCATATGATCTCAAGACAGAAGGATTTTTTTGTTCCTTTTGAGGGATATCTTTATTGGTGTTTCTTTTTAAGCTTTACTGAAATACTACTTAGTTTCTCTGAAGAAAATAAATTTAAACTTCATCTGACATAGATCCGTTTACTTCATTTCTTGGCTAAGCTTCTCCTGTGTCTTGAGTAATTTATAAACTTCTGGTGAATCTGAAAGCAAAGTGAAATGACAAAAACTTGCCTTGCATGAATGTCTGATAGGAAAACAAAATGGTCTATAATCATTCTATAGATTTCTCTTAAAGTAGTTTTTTACAGTTTTCTTTTTATGTCCATGTCACAAGTGAATTTTAACTGGATCAGGTATTTCTGAAGATACTTTTAAAATGCTCTCCTATTGTTTGTGTCCTTGTTTTTTAAGATTATGTCAGATTTACTTAGTAAAATACTTCCCACTATGTGGTGGCTTAGTCTTGGCTAACAGTCAAACTCACGCCCAGCTGCTCAGTCACTCCCCCTCCTTCAGTGAGACGGGAGATTAGAGGAAAAAAGCAGGAACGAGAAAGATCCTGGGTTGAGATCAATACAGAGACTTTGCTTACTATGCTGGGTGTAGGTTGCTGGGTCTGTCAGTGAGGGGGGCTGCAGAGGCGGTCTCTGCAACAAAAAGGTCAGGGACTGCTCTGTGCTGGACACAGTCCGTTCCAGCCATCTCTGCAGCAGACCCACTCCAGCCAAAGCTGAGCCCATCAGTGAAGCTGGTGGTGCCTCTGAGAAAACATATCTAAGAAAGGTTAACACACTGAACAGAAAGTATAAGGAGTGAGGGAAAAAAGGTGTGAGAAACAATCCTGCATCAGAGAAGGAGGGGGAGGATCTGCTCCAGGTGCTGGAGCAGATATTCTCTGACAGCCCATGGATAGAGAGGACCCACACTGTAGCAGGGGAAAAGTGTGAAGGAGGAAGGAGCAGTAGAGATAATCCTTTATGAACTGACTGTAACTCCCCATTTTGTGTCCCCTGATGCTGCCGGGGAAGACAGAGGAGTCAAGAATAAAGGAGTGAAGCTGAGCTTGGGAAAAAGGAGGTGGGGGGAGAAGGTGCTGTTTTAATTTCTCTTTGTTTCTCACCATCCAAATTTATTTTAATTGGCAATAAATTAAATTAATTTTCCCCAAGTCTAGTCTATGCTGCCCGTGATTGTAATTGGTAAGTGATCTCCTTGTCTTTATCTTGACCTGTGAGCTTCTTCATCTTATTTTCCCTGTCATCCTGTTGAGAAGGAGGAGTGAGAGAACAGCCAGATGGATGCACTGTCCATCTGCAGTGTTTTTTCTCTTTCTTAAATATGCTTTTTCAGAGGGCCCACCGTCGTAGCTGCAGGGCTCAGCTGTGTCCTGCGGTGGATTCGTTGGAGCCGGCTGGAACCGGCTCCCGATACGGGGCAGCCCCAGCCTCTCCTCACAAAGGCCACCCCTAAGGCCTCCCTGCTTCCAACATCTGGGTACCTGCACCCAATAAACAGTATGACAGTTGTGCAGTTGAGAATAAGAGAAATAAGTAGGTGTATTGTTAATGCAGACATTTTACAACACTCACTGTCCCAGTTTTTCTAGAGGTAAATTTTCCATTTTGGGGGTAGAATTATGTCTGTATTATTGTAAAAGTTAAATATAGATTAGTCCATTCACATTAGTGCCTGGGTAAACTGCATGTTGGTTAACAGCGAATATTTGAATGTTTTAAAAGACTGAAGCAGAATTTTGCACAAGAGACGTGCTGGTTTTCAGGTTCACCAGTGTTGTCCACTACTCTTAAACTGATTAGATGTTTTCCCCAATGATTTTCTTTCTTTCTGCTTGTATATGATGAAACACGGTTTATATGTAATGTACAGTAAGAAAAAAAGGAAACGGGAAATGAAAAAAAAATACTGTCTCATTGTTTTCTTCACAGACTTCAAAACTGGATAAATATTAGTTGCAATACAAACTCCACAATTACGTTCTGATTACAACGAGGTAACACTTTGAAAAATGTTAATTAAAAACTCATTAAATAAATAAATAAAGTCTTTGGTTTGGAAACATTGCTAGAATTATTTCATTTTACTTTATAATTTTGACCCAGATTTAATGGGGATTTCTATTCACCTTTATTTAATTTCTAACATGTTTTTTTTGGTTTTGTATTTCATTTAAAGTCAGTACTGAAAAAGATCAATTTCTTTGTAGTTTGTCACATGTTATCCATGGTGATAATCCAGTAGTCAGAAACATGTAGCTGTTTGAAGTCTGTCGATTTTATTTGTTAAGCAGAAGAACAAATGACATCTTCCATGAAAAAAAATCATAAGCAACAGTTTTCGGAGAAGGGTTTACCATTGTCACATACTCTATGGTTCTGACCTAGCTGCTGCATGAAGTAGATGGTAACTGTTTAATTCCATCTGGTTCCACGCTGTATGCTTTATTTTCTCCACCAATTCCCATTTTGCAAAAGAAACAAGAAATAAAAAAGCATGCTGTTTCACTATCAAGGAAAAGCAAAGTTGCTTTTTCTGCTGCTGCAAGTTTAATTTGTTGTGTCATCATTCCTCATAGTGACTGAGAGATGTTAGTGGAACTAAGACACTGACACATGTGGCTGCTTATAAGAAGCATTTTTCTGAGGCATTTTAGAAGAAAAAAAAAAACAAGAAAGGAAGAGTTTTAGCTTCACCAGATGAAAAACTGACATTTTACAGCTTTGAACTCCAAGAATTGAAGTAAGTGAAATGAGGAAATTTCACCCAGCAACAGAACATTCTGATGAAGACTATTATTTTAATTAATAACAGTCAAATAATATTAAAGGTTGTAAAAATATCTTTGATAAAGGAAATAGCATACCCACATCTAGTCTAGAATTATGCCACTTTTCTTCTGTTAGTCATAATGTTAGCAGACCTCAGTTTAAAGTCCATCAGCTCATTCTTTAGGAAATTCAATTTGCTCGGCTACATGTTAGGTGGAAAAAAGAGAGAAAGGCAAAAACAGAATAAAGAAGATGGGAAAAGATGTTTCCTTTTACACTGCATTCACTTTGTCAGAATCTTCTTTATAAGTAGCTGAAGAACGATGTGTAAGCATGAACACTAATTCTCCCATCTTGTCTTCTTTATTAGTTCTGTATTTGGAGACTTTCTCTATTACAGTGGTTTGCTGTAGGATTTTAGTCACCTAAATGAAATAGAATTAGTTTACCATGATTTATGTCATCTTACCAAAGATATCTTAAGTGCAAGAAAAACAGACAATTTTAGATGCCAGAGTCTTTTTGTGGTACCCTAGCTAAGAAGAAAAATTCAATTTGATGACAACCCTTAGTCCCAAGGTAATAAGAATTTCCCCTGAAGATGTATTCTAAATGATGTGGTGAATTGTCTTATGTTAAGTTGCATTAACTAGTTAAATAAAAAGTTTAAGGGGTCAGGCTAGATAATTACATGCAATTTCAAGGCCTTTTCTGTGTTTAAAAGGCTAGAGAATAATAGGTTTTATTATACTATTAGAGGAACACAATATTTTATAAGAAGTAGGAGTCTAATTTAAACAACTTTGTAACTTTTCAAAGAACCCAGTAGTTGTATTTCATTTATACTGTTGGGCAAAGATCCTTCAGGAGTTTTATTTTGTCAGAACACATTTTGTACTACCATAAATAGATTATTGTCTATCTTAATTTAAAAATATTTCAGTTTGCTGCCACTGAAATGTTTGAGGAAATTTATCAAAACCTTGCTGTGCCAAAGTAAAACAAAAGACACATTTCTTCATGCGATAAAATCCTTCTTCACTGTAGATTTCTTTCGACTGGACTCTGCTCAAAAGACACTGTTACATTCAGTTTGCTCTGTATGTAAGACTGAAGACAAAACTAAGAATCTGCAAAATCCAGCAGCTTCTGAGTCATTTTCTGCTTGGCAGTGAGCAAGTAGATCTTTCTATTTACTTACATACTTATCCTTTTTGCATTTTGCTTCCATGACCTTTTTTCTCAACTCAACTATGTTTTCCTCTGTTAGTCAAAAATTGTTTTATTAGCTGAATTAATGAAGTACTAGTCATCTTTCTTACAAGAATTAAAACTCTTATAATTTGTATTAAATTATTTTATTTCAACTGAACTAACATTTTCAGCTCTACTGGAGATTAAAAACTAGGAGCAAAGCTACAACTACACTTTCAATGAAAGGAGATATATTGTGGGAAAAATTGTCATGTGCTATTAAGAAAGAATATCTTTGTTAAGGATGGTGCCTGCAGTGACTTTTTCCACATTTGGGTTTGGGTTTAGTATCCTCTTCCTTCATCTCATCTGACTATGAGATACTGCCCATACATCAGCTGGCCAACTTGTACCCACATCTGAACTGGACTGGGGAACTGAACCAGTCAAAAGAAGAAGAAGAAAAAAACAAACAAACAAACAAACAAACCCCACAAAAACTGAACGATCAGATTTTGACAGATTTGACAGTTTCCTGATCTAGTTCATTACGTGCTTGCACAAAAAAATTTGCTGGAAAAGTGGAAGATACATTAGAAGGGCAAGAACAAACAGCCAGTAAAACCCAAAAGGCTTCGGTCCCTGAAATAAAGACCTTCATGTGGAGCTGTACCATCAATACGGCATTGCCATATTCCCTTTTACTTACATTTCCTCCTAACATCTTGCTATTCCACTTTCTGTTTTCTTCATGAGCCCGGAGGATAATGACTTAACACTACTCTCTTTGCTATCATCCTTTTTGTTCTAAACTAAATGCACTTTTTCTTTAAATGGTTGAATTTACAACACAATTTGAACTTGAAACACTTACTTCCAATCTGTAATCAGCTTGATTTACTGCTTCTGTTTCAGATCTGGAGAGGAACTTTTGTGTTGGCAGCTGATCTATTTTTCTGACCTATATCCATCTAATAAAATTAGAATTTCTTCTGATTTATGAAAGAAAAAATCTCTTTCTAGAATTTCTATGCTCAGAGGCAGATGAGGAGTTTCTAAAGTAAAAAGTATTTCTTGTTTAGTAATTTGATCAACTTAACAGAAAGATAGTATTTAGCTCTTGCTAACAGTAAATATTTAAGAAACAAGTAAAAAATATGCAAACTAACATATCCTGTATAGATACAATTGAAATAAAGTCAATCATAAAGTTGGGACTGATTTCAGTAACCTAATTTTGTGTGTACATATATATATACACACTTTAAAATATGGTCATACATATATATACACACTCTAAGATATATGTGTACATATAAGAATTATTTTAACTATATTATTTCATATGCATAATCTTTCAGAGAATATTTCTTCTTCTTTGAATAAACAAACAATCATTCTTTTGTACAGCGAGTCCATCCTGCAAGGGTTCTATTATTATAAATTTTATTTTTAAATTGATGACTAGAAGATTAATTAGGAATGGCTAATATTTTTAGACATAATAATCTATCTGGTACTAAATGTACTGCTTGATGAAAGTTATTTTCTCAACTTGATGTCAGGTCTTGAGCACTCTACACTAGTGATTTTTGCACTTACAGCTTGTGTGTGTGTGTGTGCACATGCATGAACACCTGTATGACAACACAGAGCTTTTACTGTTCCCTAAACCTTAGAACTGCTTCCAATTTTATAATTATGATTTATTTAAAATAATCTATATCACAGAGGGGTCTAAGATTTACCCTAAAATTACAAATGCATCTTCTATTTTCTTCTGCATTTTCATTCATTAACAATAAGAAGTGGTCAAAGACCTAGAAAATTTCTGAAAAGATTTCCGGGAGCTAATGGGACATCAGTGTTATGCTGTGGCTCATTGTGCTCCACACATATGATAAGCCTATTCCAAATAAAATAGGCTGATGTTCAATAACCTTGAACTTAAGATCCTTTTCTTTAGCCCTCTTTTAGTTCTGTACTTTCTGGATTAATTCCTAACGCTTTCCTGTTCATCTTCTGTGGTACTGTAACATTTGAATGGCAGGAAAAAAAAAGTATATCTGAAATACTTACTAGAAAAGTTATTGTCATTCTAGCAAAGTGATTAAAAAAAGTCCTAAGTAAAACTGCCTCAGGTACTTTGCTTATTAAATAATAACTGGCAGATAAATGCACAGTACAGTTCTCAGACTCATTCAAGTTGTAAGTCTATTCAATAGAACAGATAGGGACAAGAAGTGATTAATGCATGTATTCTAATATATTAAAAGAAATATGGTTACATGCATAAATTCTCCATCCAGTTTCTGCATTTTCTACCTACCACAGCATCCTCCCAAACAGAGAGATCTAATCTTAACAAAGAACATAATTTATCAGAGTAATACAAGGCAGCATAACATTTCATAACAAAAACCTTCAAGCAACAGGAACTCCTAAGAGTAATATACTTTTGTTAGGTTTTGTATTCAAACACTACCTCCAAAATCTAAATGAACACTGAGAAGTAGTCTCATTAAATGCAATTTACCTGAAATGAACTAATTATTTCCATGTTGCCTTAATTTTGTGGGTTTTGTCCAGTTCATAATTCATGTTTTCAAACTGCTTTTCAGTATGTTTCTAAAGAATAACACACACTTTACATGTTAGTGTAGAACATTTCCTCGATGACCTACCACCTAGAGTTAAATGTATGTTTTCTTTACACTCTTGAAACAACTTTTTTTTTTTTTTTTGGCAGAGATTCATAATTATTTATATAAATACTGGGGCACATTATTCTGTCTTTAAATTGTGTGACTAATACGAATAGTGTAAATGAATATAATAAACTGTAGGCCCCTAAAATTGTTATCAAAGTTAAATATAGATTCTGTCATGCTTAATTGAGGATAAGATAGATGAAACACAGCCTTTTGGGGAGATTATTTCAAAATCAACTGTATATTTTCTTACTGAAAAGTCATTCTTTATCTAAGGAATTATAAAAAAATATACTTTGCAAGTATATTTTTGCACCAAAATCTAAAATATTTATGGTTTCCTTATGTACATACTAGGCTTACCACATAATTTTTGATATGTTAAGTCTCTAATATTCACAAAATAATAAAAAGAAAACCATTTAACAACTCTGGGAAGTCATTGTTCAATAAGGGAGTTCAGACATTTTAGTGCTGTGGTCTCAGTCGTTGTAGAAAGGTCACCCCAGATGGTGCAGATGATGCACGTGGCAAACAGGAAGGCAGGCAGAAAGCCGGTTTGAAGATAAGAGAAATAACACCTCATTGGTAAGTCTGAGTGGTGTAAAAAAGAATACCTTAAAAAATTATTATGCTAGACCATTGCATAGCAAAACTACCTCCTGGTAGACTGCTTTCTTATTTGGGCTGTAGGAGATATGTTAGTTCAGAGAAGGCTTTACACAAGGGTTAGAAAGAAGGGAAATGCAGCAGCATTACTACAAACTGGCAATGACTGGAGATATTGGCTGAGTGAGATATCACAGGGTAATAATGGTCAGGGTGAAAATATAACAGCTGTGTTTTGCTTTGAATGGAGGAGGATTTGAAATGTAAATATATAAATATTACTCACTACATTTCTGTTAAACTCTGATGTGAATTATACAGGTGCCCTAGAGCCTTATAACCATCTGGGTACTATGTTAGCTTGACAGGCTATGGACAGAAACAGTCCTGCCAAGAAAAATAACTGAAAGCAATCTGTGTTCCACCAGCCTGAAAAAATAG